>NW_026596046.1:35631395-35663715 GCF_907164565.1 Psammomys obesus
CTTTCCTTTCCTTTCCTTTCCTTTCCTTTCCTTTCCTTTCCTTTCCTTTCCTTTCCTTTCCTTTCCTTTCCTTTCCTTTCCGAGACAAGGTTTCTCTGTGTAGCCCTGGCCGTTCTGGAACTAGCTCTGTGGACCAGGCTGGCCTCGAACTTGGAGATTAAAGGTGTATGCCACCACTGCCTGCTTTGTTGTTGTTGTTCTCAAATTCATGTGTGTGTGTGTGTGTGTGTGCACATGTGATTGCAGGTGCTCTAGGGTTCCAGAAGAAGGCACCAAATCTGGAGCTAGAGTTATACATGGTATGAGCCACCTCATGTGCGTGCTAGGAACTGAACTCAAGTCCTCTGCAAGAGCCGTGCAAGAGGCTGGAAAGATGGCTCAGCAATCGAGAGTGCTTGCTGCTCTTCCAGAGGACCTGGACCCAAGTTCAATACCCAGTACCCACACTGGGTGACTCATAGCCTCCTGTGACTCTAGCTCCACAGGATCTGACACTTTCTAGTCTCCATGGGTACCCCCACATATGTGGCATACACACACATACCATGGCACAGATGGAATACAGATGACAATTTGCAGGAGCTGGCTCTCCCCGCCCACCGTGTGGACTACGGGGATTGAACTCACGTCCTCAAGCTTGTTGGCGAGCATCCTTGCTGAGCCACCTCGCCCACTAAACTGTCATGTAATCTAGGCTTCTTTTGTGAAGCGATCTCCTGCAGGGATGGTCCCTGACACCATCAACCGCTGTCCTAGTGAGCCTGGGCGGAAGAGTCCCACTCACGAGCGAGTTACACAGTTGCACGTTGACCTTTGTCCTACTGACCATCTCGCCTTCCCTCTTCAGCCTGGACACAATGTCCCATATCTTGTGAATGTTTAAGAACATCTTGAGTTCAATAAAGTCCTAACAGATAATCCTGTTGGCGGCTGGAGGATGCCCAGGGTGCTGGGGGCAGGGCATGCTTTGGTGGAGATACTGTTTAAGGTGTTGTAATGTTAGTTTTTCTGTAGATATATAGGGAAGGAGGATTAAAGTTTGCAAAGAAGCTTTTTTTTCTTTTTGTTCATTTTTTATTGTTTTTTTTTTTTTTTGGTCTTGTTTTGTTTTGTTTTTGAGGCAGGGTCTCTCTATGCTTTTCACATAGTCCTGGCTGTCCTGAAACTCACTATGTAAACTAGGCTGGCCTTGACCTCTACCTTCTGGGTGCTAGCATTAAAAGCATTTACCACCATACTTGTATTTAAAGATCTAAAGATTTAAACCTAGGGTTCAACCTAGAGCTTCCCATGTTCTAGGTGTGTGTGTTCACCTCTGAGCCGTATCTTCAGGCCCTGTGAAGACTTAAGACTGCACTTGGCCTTTATTTTAGCCTTCACCATTTATTGTTTGTATTGTTTGTACCATTTATTGTTTGACTTAAGACTGCACTTGGCTTTTATTTTAGCCTTTACCATTTATTGTTTGTACAGTCTATGGATACTTTGTTAATTTTTTACTTTATTTACTGTTATCATGTGGTGTGTGTGAGTGATGTGTGTATGTCAGGGGGGGGCTGGGAGGTGGGAGGATGACTGTTAGGACCTAGTTCTTCCTGTCCGCTGAGGCCTCTGAGGGCCCAGGTCAGGTCTTCAGGCTTGACCAGCAAATACTGTTACCTGCTGGGTCATGTCGCCGGTGCTGGTCCATGGATATTTTAAAGGAGATGTGTGTTTTCTTTTTATAGGATTTACTTCTTGTCATTTTTATTAGTCTAAAACACACACAAAAAACATACACATAACTTTAGATCAGTATACCATACTTATTTTTAACCTTTGTACCCATCATACCAACAGTGATGTGTCCTTCACTTCTTTTCCCTCTATGTTAACCTTTTCCTTCTATTTTCTTTTCTTTATTTTGATGCTCCATATTTAATATATGGATGTTCTCTCTGTGTGTGTCTGTATATGTGTGTCTGTGCATGTGCATACAGGAGCCCTTAGAGCCCAGAAAAGGGAGTTGGATTCCCTGGAGCCTGAGTTTCAGGCGTTGTGAGTCATGCCATGTGGGGGCTGAGAAGCAAGCTCTGCAAGAGCAGCAAATGCTGGAGCCATTTCTATATCCGTGTGTGTGTGTGTGTGTGTGTGTGTGTGTGTGTGTGTGTGTGTGTTTTAGACAGTCTCATGTAGCTCCAGCTGGCCTTGAACTCCTGACCCTCCTGAGCCTACCTCCTCAGTGCTTGTATTTCCAGTGGGTGCCAGCTAGAGTCACAATTATTGTTTTCAAGTCACTATTGACACTCCCTACTTTATTTCATTTGTTTTCGCTTTGCTTTATCTGTGCTTCGTCACATAAACATTTTATGCCATTTAACTCTTTTCTTTATATTTTGAATGAGGAGTTGGAGAGAAGGCTCAACAGTTAAGAGCACCCATTACTCTTGCAGAAGACTCTAGTACGAGAACACACACACACACACACACAGGTGAAATGCTCATACACATAAAGTAAAATGAATATATCTAATTTAAAAATAAAATAAAAATTTGAATAAAGGGCTGAAGAGAAGATCCAGTTGTTAGCAGCATTTATGGCTCTTCCAAAGGACCCAAGTTTAGTTCTCACAGTTTTTTTTTTTTTTGAGGGTTTTTTTTTTGGGGGGGGGTTGTTTGTTTGTTTTATTTTTCAAGATAGGGTTTCTCTGTGTAGCCCTGGCTGTCCTAGAACTCACTTTTTAGACCAGGCTGACCTCGAGCCCAGAGATTCACCTGCCTCTGCCTCCCAAATACTAGGATTAAAGGCGTGCCCCACCTCACCTGGTTTTCCAAGTTTAGTTCTAAGCACCTACATCAGGCAACTCACAAACACCTGTAACTCCAGCTCCAGAGGAATCCGATGCTCTGGTCTCCATGGACCCCTCACACACCTATCCACTATTCAGACGTGTGTGTGCATAGAATTTGGAATAATAAAAGCAAAAATTTAAATGAGTAATATATTTCCATGGTTCAGAGTTTCATTTTTATAATTTTTTTTTATTTTTCTGGAACTCGCCATGTAACTGAAAAAAACCTTGAATTTATGAGCCACCATATGCCTGGTTTATTCCATACTAGGAATCAAACCCTGGGCTTCATGTGTGCAAGGCAAGCACTCTACCATCTGAGCTACAGCCTCATCCTCCACCCTTAATCCTGACACTTGTTGAGACAGAGTAGCAGGCAGCACAGGCTAGAGCCTCCCTGATGCTGAGATTCCCAGAATGCACTGCCACACCCAGCAACAGTGTCTTAAAGATCTATCCGGATCAGCACACTGGGGGCGCACAGGGACCCATCTGTGTGCTGGCGGGTAGTTTCTTTTTCTAATATCAACAATGCAATGAGAAACTATAGACACACTTTTCCCTCAGGTGCCAACATGCACAGAAAAACTTCATTGCAATGTTGTTTCTAGATCAAAAAGTTTATGCATGTCTAGATTTTTTTATTTTTTATTAATTACAGTTTATTCATTTTGTATCCCCCCCCCGTAGCTCCCTTCTTCCTCCCCTCCCAATCCCACCGTCCCTCCCCCTTCTCCACCCATGTCCCTCTCCAAGTCCACTGATAGTGGAGGTCCTCCTCTCCTTCCTTCTGACCCTAGCCTATCAGGTCTCATCAGGAGTGGCTGCTCTGTGGCCTGATAAGGCTGCTCCCCCCTCAGGGGGAGGTGATCAGAGAGCAGGTCAATCAGTTCAGAGACAGGAACTTGTTCAAACAGTATCAGAGACAGTCCTTGTTCCCATTACTATGGACTCACTTGGACACTGAACTGCCATGGGCTACATCTGTGCAGGGATTCTACAAACATATTAAAATCTGTATAGCTAAAGAAACAAGAAGGAGGACCCTGGGTAAGATGATCAATCCTCATTCAGAAAGACAAACAGGACAGACACCAGAAGAGGGAGAAAACAGGGAACAGGACAGGAGCCTCCCACAGAGGGCTTCTGAAAGGCTCTACCCTGCAGGCTATCAAAGGAGATGCTGAGACTCAGCCAAACTTTGGGCAGAGTGCAGGGAATCTTATGAAGGAAGGAGGAGATAGTAGGACCTAGAGAAGACAGGAGCTCCACAAGGAGAGCAACAGAACCAAAAAACTGGGCACAGGGGTCTTTTCTGAGACTGATGCTCCAACCGAGGACCATTCACGGAGATAGCATTTCTAGATTTTGTTGCCTTCTCCTCAGCAGGCACAAGAGACCCCATATCCTCACTGACATTTGCTCTTGAATTCTTGCTTTGCTGGGCAGTGAGTTCAGGGCCTCATACATGCTAGACAAGCACTCTACTATGGAGCCAGCTCCTTTGTCCCCATGTTTTCTTTTAATATTCTTTCATATCTTTTTATGTATGTATTTAACACAGTTGGATATTATATTATTGTAAATATTCCTTCTAAGGAATATATTGTGCAGTTGCTTTTTAATTTTTTTTTTTTAAACAGAGTCCCATGAAGCTCAGGCTGGTCTTGAATAATTAACTTAGCTAAGGATGACCTTGATTCCCAATCCTCCTGTCTCTGCCTCCCAAGTGAGAGAATAAAAAAGATGCACTTGAATTTTATTTTTAAACATAGGAATATGTGAGTACTTGGTTATGGTGACATGTATCTGTCATTCTGGGTGCAGTGTCAAGGCAGGAAGATCTCTAGTTCAAGGCCAGCCAGGTTAACCTAAAGACACCCTGTCTCACTCAAAAACAAGCAAACAAACACAAACCATAAGATTGTCATCTTTGCCTTTATGTATGTGTATTTATTTCATATTTGATATGGTCTCATTTACTTCACTTTTTTTTTATTAATTGCTTTACGGTTTTCCCTTTTGTTTTGTTTTATTTTGTTTTTCAAGACAGTTTCTCTGTGTAGCCTGGCTGTCCCAGAGCTCACTCTGTAGACCAGTCTGTCCTCAAACTCACAGAGATCCACCTGCCTCTACTTCCTGAGTGCTGGGATTAAAGGCGTGCGTCACCGCCACCGGTCTGCTTTATCTTCTATAAATGATTTGGAAAGTAGAAATCAAGTCTGTGATTGTGTAAATCTTCAGGTTAGCCAAGTACATGTATTGAAATTCCTATCATCAAATTGCCAAGTCTCTACCTCTGCGTTGGCTGCTTTTAGAAACTCTGTTACCACTCAGCTTTCAGATGAGAAACTAAAACTCAGGTATGTTAGGTCAAGTCCTTTGAAACCCATAAGATCTGCAGATTCACCTCTGGATGAGGAGAAGTTTTGCTTAAATCAAGCCAGACAGGGCCACTGGGAGTGGAGGAAATCTCAGAAGAGAGGGAGGGGTGAATTTCTCAAAGCAAAATCCCCAGGGCCTTGAAGCCCTGATACCAACCTTGGGAGCTTCGCCAGTCTAATGTGTGCAAAATCCTGTCTCCCTGGAGCTGTGGTTTTCACTGCTCTTTGGGGTGAGCCCCAGAATCGCTTCACACAGTTGGGGCCATTCTTCCCATTTCTGTGAGCACCCCATTCATAGTGTGTTTCCTTCTTGGGAAGTCCCAGCAAGTAACCACAACAAAGCTCCCTGCGCTGTTTGTTTGCAGAATGACACATGCTTCTCTGGGGTTTATTTTGTCTCTTATAAAGTCATTTCCAGGATAAGGAGCTTTTTTCATGGGAACCCTCAGAACCATTTTCTTCTTCCTTGTGCTGTGAGATCTTTTCCAAGGCCCTGCTGTGGTTTTTATTCACCCTCTCTTGATCAGGGAAATAAAGTTCCACCCAGCCCCACCTCCTGACCCTCTCTACTCTGTGCTTCATTGCCTAATAATGGTTGATGTCTCAACTCCACCATTAGACCCAGAAAGAGAGGCGCTGATGGGGTGGGTAGAGGAATTGCCTTCATCATCATCATCATCATAATGGCTGGCACTTAAGCAGCACTATGGATGTGTGACTTCGTTCATTAATAATATGTGTGCATATGTGTATTCTCCAAACATATGAACTATATTTACATACATAAATTGAACTCTCATGACAACCTTGCTGGATAGGCACTATTGTCCCCATGTGACAGGTGACAAAGCGAGGCATGGAGAGGTTGTGCAACTTAGCCAAGCTCACACAGCTAATAACAGGTTGTCAGAACTCTATGGTATCTGGCCTCAGACTCCACACTCTTTTCCACCCTGACTGGCTTGGAAGACCAAGCCTACATATTAATGTCTGGTCAAAGGCCTGTCTGCCCAGCACAGCTGTGGGGTCCCTGGGAAAGAAAGCATGTATTAACAATTAATCTCTTATCTACCACAGGACCCTTGGTTGTCTTTTCAGTAATTTGTTTAGCCCTCTGATTTTTTCCTTCAACAATGATCAACTGGACGATTAGATGGGACAAGTCCTGTTAGGGATGCTGAGATAGATTTGATACTGGTCTTTAGGGAGCCTGAAGTACAAGGGGACGAGAGCTACCTCATGGCCAGTTAAAGACACCGCACAACACAGGGAGGAGCAGGCAGTCGAGAACCTTATGTGGATTTAGTCACCATTTTCCCCCTTGTACTTTGCCCTGGGCCTTCTCTTATCTTTAGTTTATGTAACATCACCGCAAGCTCTTGTGTTTTTGCGTTCCTTCTTTCATCACTCCCCTGGGTATCCAGATTGGGCTGATAAATGATTGAGCTGGCACTCCTTGGTGAGAGGCAGGGAGCCAGAGAGGGAGGGGGGTCTTCATAGAACAGGTGGGCACTTTAGAATGAACAGTCTGGCTGAAGTGTGGGATTAAGGGGACCAATGTGGAAGGCCGCCCAGCCGACGCTCAGTAGTCCGGATAGACGGCGGGAGCTGAGGAAAGGCCGCCTCGGAGGAGGGAGGACAGCTGGATGTTAAGGACATGGAGTCGAAGGGGTTTACTAATTCAGTCAGCAATGTTTATTGAGCATGGAGCTACCAGACACTGTGCCACGTGCTGAGAATTCGTCAGAAACAAGATAGGCAGTCTCCTCCTTCACTCAGTTTGGAGGAGGGAAAGAATGTGGAGCCAGAGAAGATAATAGAAGAGGTGGCAGGAGAAGTCCAGGGCGCGGGAGGGGACATGAGCGATGAGGCCAGGCGGATGCTGGCTGATGTCTAGATCCCTGCCTTTGCTGCAGGTGCAGGCGGGGCCACCGCCCAGGCTGGAGAAGCTGGGAGGCAGAATGTGCAGCTCTCCGCCTGGGCCCCTGTGGCCAGGACAGGGAGAAGCAGGGAGACAGTGAACAAGCAACTGCTAAAGCGGCAACAGTCATTCAGCCGTGGCTCCTGTCCAGACTCCAGTGTGACCTGAAAGAGGAAGCTGGGGAGTGGTCCAGGAAAAAGTTCGCAGTTTTGGGAGGCTCCATGGTTCCTCAGTGCCCACAGATGGGAAGCCAAGACTTTCTAGTTCCCAATAGGACCTAGGAGGCTGCTGCCTCCTTTCTCACACCTTCCGACTAACGCTGACTGCCAGGGCTCCGTGCATTTGGACCCAGGCAGTGAGACACTCACTCAGGGACATTCTGGAGCATTGGGTATGGACCCCGTGGTTTACTAGAATTCTTCTTGGAACTAGTAAACCAAAACCAAACTTGAAACACAAAACCAAAACAGCTCTGTAAAGCTTATGTGTGTTTATTCCCAGAGGTAGGCCCTTCTCCTGGCTCCCACACTGCGGTGGCTCCCTACTTTGGCATCACTCCCCTGAGGCTGGATGTACCTAGTTCCATCCGAGGAACGAACTGGCCATCACCCCTGGTCTCCACAGTACCTGATCCAGACAGCCAGAAAGTGTTTCAGGTTAGTTCGGGGACAGCCGTATCCTGACCACAGCAGGCTTGTCTTCCAGCTCTGCCAGTCCCCTGGGAGCCACTCACACACCAGACTCATTCTTGGTACCAGGCGAGGATGCTCAGAGTCATAGCCCCGAGTGGGTGTGCCAGGGCTTTAAAAGCATCTCTCTCTCTAGGGGTGCGGACGTCCCAACTTGATGCCGCTCTCCAGTCAATATCTGGTAGGCTCACGCTTGGAGCGTCTTTGGATCTGAGGGCTAGAGAGCCTCTCTGCTGCCATGTCATTCAAACCCTGATCAAACATGCCCTCCGCAACAGGACCCCCTTAACCCTGACCCTGGGCTCTGAGACCTGCCTTAGGCAGCTTCCCCGAGGGTCTCTTTTCCCTTTCTCAGGACCAAAAATGGCCCACTAAGCCAGGACAGAGGTGGGGGCAGGGGCTCTGCCACGCCTGAGCCGTGAGAAGTCAGCAGGGAGTCACTTCCCCAAAGCCACAGTTATAGTGTCACCATGGATTATTATTACCCAATGGTCTGTGGGGCCACAGCAAGGCTACTTACAAGAAGGAAGCTGCACTCCTGTCAGCTTTCTGAGCATCAAGCCAAAGGTGGTTAAGCGTACCTGCTTGTGCAAGCTGCAAGACCTGCTGCTAAATTTTTCTGAGCCTCAGTTTTTCTTCTCTTTTTCTTCTTTCTCTTTCTTCCTTTCTTTTCTCCCACCTCCCCATTCTCCCTTTTTGAGACAGGGTTTTGTATATCCCAGGCTGCCTCAGACCTTGAGCTTTTGACCCTCTGCCTTAACTCCCTGTGCTGGGATTTTAGGTAAACACCAACACACTCGGTTTTAGACCGTCCTGGGGAGGGCTCATACGGCTGTCATGCATGCTAGATACTCTAATGTCTGAGTCAGGGTTACCGGTGCTGTGGTGAAACGCCGTGACCATAAGGAGGAAGGGTTTGTTCAGTTCACATTTCCACATCACTGTTCATTGAAGGAAGTCAGGACGGAACTCAGACAGGGCAGAAACCTGAAGCTAGGAGCTGGTGCAGAGAGCGTGGAGGGGTGCTGCGTACTGGCTGTCCCCCGTGTCACTGACTAAGAAAATGCTCTGTGGGCTTGCCTACAGCGTGATCTTCTGAAGACAGTTTCTCAGTTGATGCTCCCTCCTCCCAGAGGACTCTAGCTTATGTTCTCCCCAGCTCGGTCTCTATCTTTCTCTCTGACTCTCTGTCTCTCTCTGTCTGCCTGCCTGCCTGCCTGTCTGTCTCTGTCTCTGTCTCTGTCTCTGTCTCTCTCTCTCTCTCTCTCTCTCACACACACACACACACACACACACACACACACACACACACACACACACCATGTAGCACAGACTACCCTTAAACTGGCTATGTAGCTCTGACTGTGGCTTCAAATTATTGGGAATCTCTTTGCCGTCATCTCCTGAATGGGAAGGTTACAGAAGAACCATCACACCAGACTCTTTCTTTTCTTCTTCTTTGTTTGTTTGCTTGCTTTTGTTTTTGTTTTCTTGACATAGGATCTCATTTAACCAAGCTGGCCTTATGTATGAGACCACATGTATCCAGAATGTCACTGACCTCCTGATCCTTCTCCCTCTACTTCCCGGGTGTTGGGATTAAGGCCTGTGCCTTCATGCCTGCCATGGCCATTTCTTGTTTCTTATTTTTGGTTTTGTTTCTTTTTTTTTTTTTTCCCTCACACAGTGTAGCCTAAGCTCGTCTCTGGTAAATGAACGGAATGATTTTCTGCGCAGGATCATTCCAATGTCGCACCATGAAGGAGGTCAGCAGACACTCTTGTGTGTCCCTTGGAGACAGTGTGGGCCATATATACAGCCCGTCTGCCCAGGACCCTGGAAGCCTCCTCAGGCTGATGGTCAAGGGCAGTTGCCTGACTTGTCTGCAGCCGCCACCCCACGGTGGAGAGAGAACAGGCTGCGAAACCTTGGCAGTTTCCCAACTCTGCAGGTTCACCTGTATCATGGCTCTCCTGGGTCTATCTGAGAGAGCCAGGGCTCCTTTACTCCAGAAGCATTCACTGTATGCTTCAAGCCAGACCTCCTGTGAGACTGCTGAAGTTTTCCAAGTGTCTGTTGGGAGCAGTAGTGATGAGGTGATCCAAGAGAGAGACACATACACACATACACACTCTCTCTCTCACCTTGGCTCCAGACATGGTCAGCTTGAACCCTGAGCTCCTGTTTGCTCTATCTGTGGGCTGAAGAGGGCTGACAGAGCCACACAAAAAGCCCAGTGCCCAGCTGGAAGTGGCCAGGCAGGCGTCTGGCAGCTCCCAAGTCCTGCAGTTCAGGCAGTTCACCAAGGGTGGCGTTTAACATCTCTGCACTGCAGAGATTACTCTTGAAAATACAGGAGAGTATACACTGGAAACAAAAATTCCCACTCTCCTGATTTAGTTGGGGAATGGACCTTAAGGATTCTGGAGTGGGACTGAGAGTGTGGGTTGGTTGGCAGTGTGCTTGCTGAGAGTGAAGAAGCCGTGGGCTCAGTCCTTGGCAACATATAAACCAAGCATGTAGCACATGCTTATAATCCCAGCACCAGGGAGGCGGAGGATCAGGGATTTGAGTTCATCCTCACCTATGTGGTGAGCCTGAAGGCAGCCTCACCTCTTGCATAAGACCTTGTTTCAAAAAAAGTAAAACTAAAAAAGCAAGGCCAGGTGTAAGTGCACACACCCTTAACCCCAGCACCCAAGAGGCAGGGGCAGGCAGAGTCTGAGGCCAGCCTAGTCTATATAGAGAATTGCAGGCCTGTTAGGGGTACAATTCCATTGTGTCCAGCCCATCATTCTCTCACAAACCCTTAACTGTGTGGAGATTTAGCTGCCTCTTCTTAGGGGAGAGCAGTGCTAGGGCCAATGTAGAGGGAAAAAGGATGGAGAAGGAGAAGGGGCGAGAAGGGAGAGGGTGGGAAACACCAGCCCCCCAGGAATGAAGAGTTGACCAAGTGATTAAGAGCACTGGCTCCACAGGACCTGGGATCCCAGCACACACGTGGAAGCTCAAAACTGTAACTCCAATTCCAGGGAGCTCTCTTCTGACCTCCTTGGGTACCAGGCATACGTGGTGCACATACATACATGTAGGCAAAGCAGTCACACACATAAATAAAATATTAAAAAATTAAAAAAAATTATTTTAAAAAAGACTATCCACAAGTACATTTATTCTTTTTGCCCCTGTCTCCCTCCTCCTACCAAGTCTGTTTCTCTGTATTGAAAAGCCACATGTGAGTTTGAGGTCAGCCTGGTCTACAAAGCAAGTCCAGGACAGCCAAGCTACACAGAGAAACTTTGTCTCAAAAAACAAAGCAAAACAAAAGAGGGCAGAATGTCACTGAGTCCTTCTGAGTCTTTCTCCTCCTACTTGTTCTGCATACCCTAAAGGGAAAAGTGCCCAGTCCCTGCTGGGGAAAAGCCTCTGTCCTCGGGGCCAGCCCTGTGGATCCTGGACTATCGGGACCCTCTTCCAGGCCCTCTGTCCACTGTTCATGTGATGTGGGTTTCAGGTCCCAGTAGCATGCCCATGTTCTCTTCACTCAGACTAGACTCTGAACATCACAGAGGTTCCAGAGATCCAGGGGCTTGTGGTAGCGGGGAGCCTGCTTAGAGGACACGCCTCAGCTGCTGTGCCTCAGGGCAGCCCTGTCTTGGCCCCGTGCATGGTCAGCCTGAACCCTGAGCTCCTTTTGCATTGTTAGTGTCAACTTGACTGAATTTAGAGTCACACACTTCTGTCTGTCCCTGAGCTTCCAGGGAGCTTTAAAGGAAGGGAAGGAGCAACTGTGAACGGCGCTGTCCACTCTGTGAGCGCAAGTGTTCATTTCTTCCTGGCTGTGCCCACAATGTAACCAGCCCGCTTGTGTTACCACCCGATGACTTTCCCTCTAGCATGGGCTGTGACATCAAACTGGCCAAAAACAAGCCTTATGTCGTTCTGGAGGTTGTTTCTGTCGGGTAATTTGTCATAGCAACGAGAAGGTAATAGGTGGGCTAGACCCCCCCCCCTCGTGCTTGGAGAACCTTCTGAAGAACACATAGGCGAGGCTCAGTGGGATGCTTTAAAGATGTTTGCATCTGGCTCTCTTTGTATATTTGCATTGTGAGTCTTTCTTTCCTGGTTTCTTGTCCTGTGTTATTTTGACATTTGTGCGCCATGTCTTTATCAGGCCTATTTACAGGTGTTCCTACGAACTTGAGCCCAGCCAGAGCTCCCTTATGGCAGGACTAGGTTCATACTCAGAGATGTAAGTGTAATAGGATTCTGAAGCAATAGCTCCGTCTTCAAAAATTCCATCATGCGTTACTAGCCATCTAAGGGGCTGAAATCAGATCCTCAAGCAAATACTTTTACAGGAATGTTTGTGGTGGCACTATTGACATAGCCCTAAGGTTGAGAGAATGCAAGTGTTCCCTAATGGCTGAGTAGATAAACAAAATGTGGTCCATATACAATGGAATATTAGCCTTCAGCAGGAATGAACGGATCCATGCCGCAGCGCGGATGAACCTCAAAAGCATTATATTCCCTGAAAGGAGCCAGACAAAAGGAGGTCTCATATTACAAAAACTCCATTTATATGAAACATCCAGAATAAATAAATATGAAGATAAAAAAAACAAAACAAATTGATGGTTGCTAGGGGCTGATGGGAGAAAGACACAGAAGGGACTGTTGGAGGGTTTGGAGTGTTCTTTGGTGATGAAAATGAGGGCTGGAGTGATGGCTCAGAAGTTAACACTGGCTGCTCTTCCAGAGGATCCAGGTTTCCAGCATCCGTCGGGGATCCAACGCCTCTTCTGACCTTCGCAGGCACCACACAGGCAGGTGCACACACAGGCAACCCCCAAATACATAAAATAGAAATGGTAAGCCCTTAAAAAGGAAGTACATGTCAGCAACTGCACAGAGATGGCATGTGTACAGTGTCGCCTTTGTGCGTATGCAGAAAATGTCACTGAAGATTTCAGCCATGCGCAGTGGTGGCCCACTTAATCCCAGCACTCAGAGAGGCAGAGGCAGGTGGATCTCCAAGTTCAAGGCCAGCCAGGACTACGAAGAGAAACCCTGTCTCAAAGTAAATGTTATGGGGTGCCGCCTCTATAAATAATATATTTGCATCTGGGTACGGCAGTGCATGCTTTTAGTCTCAGCACTTGGGAAGCAGAGGCAGGAGGATATCTGTGAGTTTAAGGATAGCCTGGTCTACACAGCAAGAGTTCCAAGCCAGCGGGAGCTACACAGTGAATTCCTTTGGTGACCCCACCCCTTCTCTGAGATGGCTTCCTGCAGCCGAGGCAGGTTTTGAACTTGCTATGTAAGTAAGGATGGCCTTGAAGCGTTCCTGCAGTCCCCACCCCCAGGCGCTGGTATAAAAGCTGAGCACTGTCACGCTTGTTTTAACGCAGAGTTGGAGATCAGACCTGGAACTTCATGGACGCTAGGCGAGGCTGGAACACCTGTATCTCCCACCTTTCTCCCAAACTCTTTTCGTTCCTTTCCCCTCCTCCCCAACCCCCAAGAAGCCGGACGGTCTAGCTCCGCCACACTGATAACACACTGCTTAGCTCTGACGCAATAAGACTGACACTTTATCTCGGTCACCTTCCCTGTAAGAACTCAGAACCCCATTCTACTCCGAGAAATACCCGAACTGAGCAACCATCTCCAATACTCAAATGTTAAAGCTGAGCTGGACACGGCGGTACACACCCGTGATCCTCACCAGCGGCCTCGCTCTGAGGAGACGGGAAGCAGAGTGTTACGGTACGTTGGCCAACACCGGCGTTCATCACTGCAGCGACAGTCAAACTGCATCGGTACAAGATGTGGAAAATACTACAGTATGCACTCTGGCAAGCACGGGTCCAGTGATTCTGTCCTCATCGGAAGCAAGTTATAACAGACTAGTGCAAGATTTTCTTTATATCAACATAGCCAGAGCTTGTTTTCAAAACACAAAATGAAATTGTCAGTGTCATAAAAAAAACAGAAAAAACAAGGACAGTCCGTGCAACTATCCAGGCCATTAAAAAGGTGAGCTGAGATGAAGACAAAATGTCATGTGACTCTGGGACACACACACACACACACACACACAAACATTAGGTTAAAGCATTAGCCATTCCTGGCTAAGCGTGGTAGCACACACATGTAATTCTAGGGCTTAGGAGACCGAGGCGGGAGAATCACCAGGCTTGAAGTCAGTGTAGGCTACACCGAAATACCTTAACTTGAATAACAATAATTAATAATAAAGCTAAGACAACACAAGGGAAATAGAGTTATAGCAATGTGACAATATGGCTCACTACTTTCAGTGACCATAAGATGGTGACAACAGTAGACACTGGATGGGATTATGAGAATTCTCCACACTGACTTTGATGGCCAGCCCCCACCTGGGGGAAGAAATGAATCAACTCATGCAAGTTGTTACACACACGCGCACACACACAATTAAAAACAAAAAGACTTATTTAATTCAAGTTTCATTTTAAAAATTTGCCGTAGCCGCCCTGCCCCTTGCCATCTGCCACAGCCAGAAGAGCTGGCCGTGGCGGTGTGGGCACAGGAGAAAGCTGGCCCCACCTTCACTAGCCTGCATGGGAGCGCTGGCCATGGGCACAGAAGAGCCGCCACCAGGCCCAGGTCAGGGCTTTGAGTGGGCCCACCCCAACATCTAACCGTCTATGAACCCCTGGAGCATGTGAAAAGGCCAGTCCTGCAGGCCCAAAGCTGCAGGACTCCATGACGCAGGGCAACAGCAGGATATCGGAGAGGAGTCCTGAGCGGGTGCAGTGCTGACAGTGCAGCAGAGGCCAGAGGCCTCGAACCAGACCAATGACTCACTGCAGCGAACGTTTGCAAGAAAGGCTGTTCGGGCTAAAGGGTATGCTTGTGGCATGCTGCAGCTTCCATGAACAGATTTTTTTTTTATTTTTTATTTTTTATTTTTTATTTTTGTTTTCTTTTGGGGGGAAAAGGTTGCAGGGGCAGAGGGTGGATAGGGAGGGACTTCAGATGAGTGGGATTGGGGTGCATGATGTGAAATTCACTAAGAATCAATGAAAAGTTTTTTAAAAATTGTCTTAGAGATTGGTTGGGTAAAGTCTTGATCACACAAGGTCCTTGTTTTAATCCTTAGATGTCAGGATGAAAAACCATCTTTTAAAATGAATCCTTGAAATTTAAAATAATGATAATTAAAACATTGAATTAAACTTTATTTGTCAGGCATGGTGGCACACAACTGGGATGCAAACAGTCAGGGAGGCAGAGGCAGGCGGATCACTGTGAGTTCGAGGCCAGCCTGGCCTACAAGGTGAGTCCAGGACAGCCACTGCCACACAAAGAAATTCTGTCTCAAAAAACTGAAAACAAAACAAAAACCCTTTATTTACTTGTTGTTTGTTTTCTGAGAAGAGTCTCACTCTGTACCTGTCTGGCTTCCTGGAACTCATTATGTAATTCTGGCTGGCCTCAAACTCACAGAAACAGTACGAGCCTCTGCCTCCCAAGTGCTGGCATTAAAGGCTTGCGCCATCATATCTGGCTACATTACATTACAAAATTTAAACGCATGCTTCCTTATGTTTGCTCCCCAGCACCACCAGAAGCAAAGAAGAAACAAACCATCTTCTCAAAATTCTTGAACAGGGCCTGGAGAGGTGGTTGAGTGGCTGTTCTTTCAATCTGCAGCATCTAAATGGTGCTCACTGGTACCTCCCCTCCAGGAGAGCAGACACCCTCTCTGGCCTATGCAGACAACTCTCACACCCTTAACTAGTAATAAATTAAACATTCTCCAACAACTGAGCATTGTGGCACTCTATAGGCTGAGGCAGGCAGATCTCCGAGTTCAAGGCCAGCCTGGCCCACACAATGAGTTCCTGGACAGCCAGGGATATACGGTGAGACCCTGTCTCAAACAAACAAATAGCCCATGGCAGTTCAGTGTCCAAGTGGGTTACATAGTAATGGGAAGAGGGACTGCCTCTGACATAATCTGATTGGCCTGCTCGTTGATCACCTCCCCCTGAGGGGGGAGCAGCCTTACCAGGCCACAGTAGAGGACAATGCAGCCACTTTTGATGAGAACTGATAGACTAAGATCAGAAAGAAGAGGAGAACCTCCCCTATCAGTGGACTTGGGGAGTGGCATGCATGCAGAAAGGGGAGGGAGGGTAGGATCGGCAGGGGAGAAGGGAGGGGCTTATGGGGGGATACAAAATGAATAAAGTGTAATTAATAAAAAATTAAAAAAAAAGACTGAAGTGAGCATAAATGGTTCTGACAAAGAGAAAGCAAGGAAACAGTGAGACCTCCTGAACAGGTGGAAACATGAGATTTCATTCTCCGGTGCTGACACTCTCCAAGGGAGGCCATCCCCCTCGCAAACGCCCTGTTTGCCCTCTCCTGACCCATGACTTGGGGTATTCTTGTGGGTGCTTTACGGTACAGCACAGGAGAGTCTGTCTAAGGCTGCTCTACAGAGACTGTTTTCCTGCTCACAAATGTTGCCCCGGGGATGTCCGCCCAGGAAGCTCGGATGAGCCACCTTGCTCTTTGCTCAAAGGGGTGTGACCTCACCGCAGATAGTTGCAATCTAAGTAAACAGTAGAATGATATACCTTAATCTGGTATAATATCCTTACCTTCCCACCCACTAACCCCGGGTCATTTCCTTCTCTATGGTGCAAGCATTCCATCACACATAAGTTGGGAGCACATGATGCTTTGGGGAGTACTTTCCTCAGACATGAATGGAGGTCAAGTCTGAATGGTGGGAAAGGAAGATGGTTTGTGGGGGACAACTCCAATTTTCACTCCCGATTAATTTTGCCTTAGCCCCTACAAGACCTTGATTTCCACAACTGCAAAATAGGGGTGATAATGATGTTTATTTTAGCTGAACATTTGGAGGTTTAGGTGAGATGATTTGTGTAACATGCTTAAGACATACATGGTACAAAAAAAAAAAAAATCATCCAAACACGTTGTCTGACTTATATGGCCAGTTCCCGCCATCTCTCAGTGGTTGGGTGCAGTTCAGTTGAGAAGGAGACTAGACCAGAAAGCAAGGGCTAGAGTCTCCTTCGACCTGTGTGTAACTTGCCGGTAAATTCCATGAACAGAGGGTGTAACACCCTCCTCGGCGGTTCTTCTGGTATGCACATCTTCTGTAATGTCTCTGACAGCAGCAGTATGAACAGCAGCAAATTCAGTTGTTCTCAGGGATACTGTTCAGCCCCAGACCCCCTACAAGCAGTTGGGGGCATCTGAATCCGTCTCATCCAAGCCTCCCCCTTCTAAACCTGTGTTTCTTCTTCTTCTTTTTTTTTTTTTTAGTGAAGAGCTCTTTTTATTTCATGCCTCTTTGCCAGGCAGTCGAAATTGAAATGTCCCTGTGTTTCTTCTTAAGTGTGACAAAGGAAAGAGAAGACAAGGAATGTGTTCAGTTTTGCCTCCCATGCCTGCTGTGAGTATCCCCTCGGAGAAATACCACTTCCTGATCAGGGAAATGTCAGCGACACTCCATAATCATCGTGAAGGTAGCTCAGCAGAGAAGGGCACCCCCTGCCAAGCCCGACAACCCGGGATCAGTCCAGGAATCCACAGAGTAAACAGAGTTGTTCTCTGACCTCCATATGTGTGGCACATATGCCCCACACACGATAAATAAGTGTTACAGTAAAAAAAAAAAATACCTGAATCTTATCATACCACCGTCCAAATCCTGGGCACGTCGCAGTGCCTCTAATTTGTAATTTATAAAGCAAATATGATTTAAGGATGTTGAAAAACATGGATTTCCAGATATAACCTTAATCGAATCATCTCAAGTTCGTGGTCTTAACACACAGCTCCACCCAGCCCTGGTCCAGCCAAACAAATGTGCCTCATTCCTTCTGCTGAGATGTACATCTGCTTTTGTTGCTGTGTTTTTGCTGTTGTGAACTTTGCAAGGATGAGTTCCAAAGGGCTATCTTGAGGTGAGTAAGAGAACAACCCTGCTAACCTGAGATGGCCATCAGGCAGGCCAAAGGTCTCAGCTTTGTCTATGACCTAAGAGCTGGGAATAACACTGGACCATGACGAGGTCCACAGTCAGGTTCTATCGGGGGGACAAGGACTTTAAATAGGCCTCAGATCCCTGTCAGGCTTTTTGGATAGGGCTAATGAGAAATTCACAGATTCCAGGCTCCTGTCACCAAAGCCACAGTCCTTCAGAGATGTAGCAGACAGAAATGAGAGAGGCCTGTCTAGATCCTGGAGTCAAGAGGTGAAAAGGACCAGGTGAAAGCTGTCAGGAGACTGTCAAGGTCTCGCAGCTCTGTATCCGACAGCTGGTTGTATTGGCAGGGTCATGTTGGGTGAATCATTTCAAAAGTGCCTTGTATTCATTCCGGTGAGAACTTGCCTTCCACCAGGCACATTTTTCGAGAGGCCAGGGAACACCAACAGGCCCAAGATATAGGTGATATGGCGTGGGCTCCTGGAGTCACTCTGGTGGGCTAGACATTAGGCCCTTTAGTTTAAGAGCCAGGGCAGCACAACCGGGCTCACCCAGGGACAACAATCAGGCTGGAGGCTGAGAGGTGGTCCTAGGGTAGCTATGGCCGGGCATTGTGCTCTGACTATGTATCAGCCCCAGCAGTACATTAGCCCCCAGGATGCACTTGGCACACAGTAGGTGCCTGGTCCACAGTGCTCACAGAGCTCACAGAGGAAAGGCTTTCATGCCTACCCAGGAAGGGTCTTGCCCTGTAGGAGCTGCACATTTTGACTTGAGGTAGCAAAGCATTTTCAAGACGAGGTAGAGGTGATGTGTAGGGGCTGCTGTGAGCCTGGGCTCTAAGAATGCTGTGTGTGCACGCACAGAGCGTGGTTGACCCTTGAGTGCTGGGAGCTGCATGATTCAGGGTAGGGCGTTGGACTTCAGGAAGGGTGGGGAGAGCAGGGAAAGCGCCAATGAACCCCAGGAGGGGCTGGCCACATCCCCACCTTCCTGCCTCTTCCTTCCTTCCATGGTTTACAGCTTTTGGGCAAAGGCCATGGCAGAAGCTCCCAGACAAGTAACAGCTTTGCCCACATCTGCAGCAGAAACTGCAAGGACCGAAAGAGTTAAAGCTGGAGGGAACTTCTAACTGCCTCAAATGAGTAACACCTCAGCAGTAACTCAGAGAAAACGGGGTTTCCTCATACTCCAGCCCTGAGCTTCTTTAATCTAGAGGCGGTATCTGCAGGGGACCTGGCTCATTCTGTTTGGGCTCTGTGAACTGGAAGTAGATACAGCCTTTACATCACAGGACCAGCCCAGACCATGGCTATGAAGGGGCCTGGGTAAACCAAAGCTCTGGCCACAGGAACCCCTCTATAGGATAGGAAGCCACTCCCCTTTCTCGTGTGCCTAGTGACTGTGATCAGCACTGACGTTTGCCCTGGGTGCCAGGCTGTCGAGAGAGAGAGAGAGAGAGAGAGAGAGAGAGAGAGAGAGAGAACAATGCAGCCCAGCTGGTCCTCCCTGCGCCTCTGGAGTCTGGCTCTATTGCTTCCTAACTGAGAGCTCTCTATCAATCCATCTCCTGTGGCAGGTTCTCAGCCCGGGGCTAAAGGGGACAGTGCACAAGGGAGACCTAGCCCAGGCCCTCAGGAAATGCACATATCTAAGGCCAGCCTCTTCAGGAGCAGAGGCTTGCTAGCATGCCAAGCCTCCCAGCTCACAGGGCCACAGTCATGCCAGCCCTGTCTAATTCATGCTGCCTGTACGGTGACCTCTCAGCCTCCACCCCCCTCCATGCTAGCCCTGTCCCATCTCTCACAGAATACTCTGGGCCTTTTCCTGCACTGACAGTTCCATCTGGAAGGTCTTCCCCCTCCCCCCATGCCAAGCCCTCTCTGGGAAGGCTGTCTGCAGGCCTTCCCTGCTCCGTTCTTTCTCTCTGAGTGCTCTCATTTACTCCACTCATAGCCAATGAAGTGGCTCTGGGGAGGGATCCAAGGCATGAAGCCTCCAGTCACATTGACCAGCCAGTCCCTGTGAAAGGGCAATGAAGGATCTCTGTACCATCCATACTCCTCGGAGGCCAGGCTGTCTCTGTCATAATCACTGCTATTACTGTCTAGAGCCTGCTACAGGGAAGGTGCTCAGAGCCCCTACAGGAGGCTGGGGGGAGGTTTGTGTGTGTGTTTTCTTTTTTTCCTTTCAGAGATAGGGTTTCTCTGAAGCCTCGGCTATTCTGGACTCACTTTGCAGACCAGGCCGGCTTCACAGAGGTCTGCCAGCCTTTGCCTTCCCAAGCGCTGGGATTACAGGCGTGCCACCACACCTGGCAGCTGGGGGAGTTTGATCTAGGGCGCAGTCCAGGGCAGGGTTAGGGCCAAGTGGAGGTGTGGGGGCAAGACTAAACCCTGTGAAGGAGACGTGAGCTCGAAGCGGGTAGAGGTGAGCTGGAGGGGTCAAAGGAGTTCAGGTGATGTGTTTCGAAATCTCGGGGACTTTCTGCCTGTCTACACAGCTGTAGTTCCTCCAAGGCCTCCTCCCTTCTCCCCCTACCCTCCAACACTTAACAGAAACCTGTGGACAAGGGTCTAGAAGGCAGCAAGGTAAGAGCTCTGGCTGAAGCAGGTGTGGCGTTGTGTAATTCCACTTCTCTGGAGGCTGGAGGGTTTCGAATTGAGGATAGCCTGGAATACATAGTGAGCCTCTTTAAAAATTAACACACACACACACACACACGCTCTGTTTGTATGGGACCTTTGTCCTCTGTTGAAGTCCCAGCACCAACTTCTTTCCTACCTAAAGCTGCCAGACATAGGAATCCAACCAATGAAGCCTGAGCTTCAGATAAACAATGACTAATTCTTTAGCATGAGTAAGCTTTGAGCATGTTTGTAACAAAAGAGGTGCATTACTTAGCAAATTCCAGTTTAACAGAACTTGCTGTATGTATTTTCACTGGTTAAACCTTGCAACCCCTCCTGCACCCCCTTACTTCAGAATCTGTCACTCATTCCTGTCTGGAGACTCTAGGGAGCCCTTCTAAGGTCCTGAGGTTCCTGCATCATACAAGACTTCAGAGCTGCAAGGAACACTGGGGATTGATCCCTTTCTTCGTTCCCCCATCTGTGGAGGAGGTTGAGGCCAGAGGGGACAAGCATTGGCCTAGAACACCCCTCAATCTATTAGCTGCAACTTGGGCCTCCCAGAGACCAACCCTAGGGGCCGCCCTCAGCCAGCCATCACATGTAAGCAAGGCTCCCACTCCCACCCACGGCTGTTTCCGGGACAGCCCCCGGAAGGTGAGCATCCCCCCAAGGTGAGTCACCTTCACCTGCTTGCTAGAGGTGGCACGAAAGCACAAGGGAAAGGCCCTGGGGTTTTACCAAGCTCTGGAAAGGCGCCAAAAGAGGGAGGACAGCACTGGGAGACAACCCAGCAGCCTCGGTGGGTGGAGCGGCTCAAGAAAGGCAGCTGCTAAGAGCCCAGGGTCATCTAGGACCCACCTTTGGGGCTGGCCAGCAGGGCTCCCCCACCCTGCCTTGCTCTGCGTGTCTTCAGGGCTCACCTGACACCACGCCATCGTCCTCCTGGGGCCGTCAAACAGGCCCTGGCATGGAGGAGGTGCTTGTTAAACCCTTGCTGAGAGAGCACTCTCACTGACATTCACATTGTGTGGGGCCTGGGATCTGCTGCTTCCTCCTCAGACGTGTTCAGTATGGACCTGAGCGGGCATGAGGTAGAGCATGGCGGTTGGCAGGCCTGGGTTTAGGAATCCTTCTCCGTTTATACTCCAGGCTGGGTCGAGACCGAGTCAGGAGCAGGGCACTGGGATAGTTGGCACTGGGAGGGTGGAGCCATACCTGGGCTTGGCCATGGAGCCCAGCCGCCGAGCAACACTGAGCTGCTTCCTTCCGGCCAAGCTGGCTAGAACGAGTGCCGTGCCAGGGCTGCAGCCCGACTCCTTCCCCAGCCATGCTTTCTTGTTGGGCTTCTTGCCTCTGCTCAGTGCACCTCTGGGCGTCTAAGCCTGCTAGCTCAGCGCTCTTGTGGCTTATTTCTTCTCCTGCTTATGCCCTGGTGTTGGGCATCACTTCCCGACCTCCAGGGGTCTCAAGCCTCCTCTTCGTCTTTTCAGACCAGGCCCCGTCCGTGCCTGGCCTTCCCCAGGGTCTTAGTTCACTCCCGGTCTATCTTGAGAACCAGTCCAGACACCCCTTAGAGCCGGTGAGGTGGCTTAACTGATAAGGGCTCACAGGCCTGATAACTCAGATTTAATCCCCTGGACCGACTTGGGGGAAACAAGAGCCAACTCCTGTGGGCTGTTCTTTGACCTATACGCAAGTGCTATGGAACACATGCATGTACACACACACACACACACACACAAATAAATAAATATAATAAGTCAAAGAAGCATTTCTCATGATAAAGCCAAAGCTCACCTCTTCACCTTTTCCAAGCTGTTCTGTCCGTTTCAGTGAGGGCATCTCCACCCGGCTGGTCACCTGGCCAGGAGCCACACAGCCTCTTCTCTCTCTCTCTCCTGCACCCATCAATCTTCCATGAACTTTGGCCACTGCTCCCTGATGTCCTGGAACTGTGCATTTTCCATTTCCCACAGCCTTGCCACATGTGTGCTTCATCTCTTCCCCCTGAACTCAGAAAGCAGATGGCTCCCGGAGCCTGCTCCTTCTACCTTCGATCCACATTACAGGCAGCAGCCAGAGGTAGATCCCAATCCTATCACTTCCTTGCTCAAAACTCTTCCATGTTTCGCCATTGCCCTGGGAATCAGCTTTATCTGTTTGGCTTGGCATTAGAGGCCCGGCGTGACCTGGGCTCTGTGGCCTCAGCTCACATCACCCTGTCTATCCAGTGACTACCGAGCAATCTCCAGTTCTCAGCCTTGGCTCAAGGTAGCACATGCTCTATAAGGCCTGTTTTCTTATCTTTAGATTCCTCCATTTTTGACCATCTGGAAAGTCCTCTTTGAGTAAGCAAGGTGTGTGTGTGTGTGTGTGTGTGTGTGTGTGTGTGTGTGTGTGTGCGCGCGCGTGCGCTCGCGCGCGCGCATGTTCAGAATCACTCAACATCAGATTTATTTATGGTTTTATAGTATTACTAGAGTGGTTAGGGTTAGAGCCTGGGTCCTTATAAATGAGGTCAGCACCCCACCCTCAACGGGCCACTTAAACAGACAGGTATTAGTGAAAAGCAGAGAAAGGAAGTTTGTTTAATGGGGCCAAAAGGGAAAGATGAGCCGAGAGGTCCTGTGAAGTTGATACTGAAAGTCCTGATGTGAGGTTTATACTTACACAGAGGGCTGGAGATAAGCAGAGCTAAACAGTTCTGGTCACTGCGAGGGCCTGTCCGTCCTTCCTGTAAGGTGGTCTTACGAATTGTCAGAACTGTGTGAAATCTCTTCCTGGGAGACAAATTTCTTCTCTGGCAGGTACTAGATCTCAACATTTAAATTCTCCCAGTATGAGAGTCCCCTGGGAAACGCTAACATCTTGGGGACCATTGTTTCAATAGTCAAGGAGAAAAACCCCAAAGTCTCTTTAGAATATCTTCATTTTTGTCAAGGTGGTTACAATTGCTTGTTTCAAAACAATTTGAGATCAACCTTTAACTATTTCTTGAGTGTGGCCAAGTGCACACAGACTCTCCCTCACATGCCCACTTACAGCCGGAGCCTGGGCACCAGCAGGTTCTGAGGGCAGGCAGAGCCCAGAGGGGGTTTCTGGGGACCAGAGTGAGTAGGGTGAGGTGCCTGGGATGCAGAGGATTACACAGCTGGCTCGGCTGATGCAGACAGAGTTGAGGTTGGGGCTTTAGATCTAAGGTTTTGAGTCGAGTATTTCAGGGGTTCCTGGCTCCAGGAAGACTGAACTGCAGCTCACTGGCTGCCTGGAAATTGGTGTCCCTCTCAGCCAGCCCTCCAAACCTGAGCCGGCTGGAGACCAGCTGACATCAACAGGAAGGCGGAGCTTTCCTGAGGAGGCGGGAAGGGCAGAGAAGGCGGGACAGTCCAGGGACAGAGGGGCAAAGGCTGGTGAAGGGGGAGGGTGGCTCACAGCTGCCTCCTGATCCCTGTTTGCAGCTTCTGGCCCTTGCTTAGGTCAGCCTCAAAGTCAGCCCCCCCCCCCCCAGCATGGTCCAGAGGGATGAGGGCAGGGAATATTGGAGGGCAGGGCTAGGCAAGTTTGAGGTTGTACAAGAAGGACCCCAGCTGGCAGCTGGGTGGGCACACTACATGCTGAGGCCTCTCAACTCCTCTCACCTCCTTTGGGCCTCTCATATGGCTTGGGATCGTGTGCTTTTATATGTATTTCATAGGAGAGGGCTGGAGAAGTAGCAGTCACCAAACATGTACAAGGCCCAGCACTCAGGAGGCAGGTGCAGAAGAACGGGAGCAAGTCCAAAGGCTACAGGGTAACACCCTGCCTCCCCGAAAAGAGAAAAATGCTGAGGATTTACCTCGATTGCTAGAGCACTTGACTAGCATGCACAAAAAAAGCCCTGGGCTCAATCCAAACACGTCATAAAACTGAGCATGGCGGTTCATTTCTATAACCCCAGCATGTGGGAGCAGAGTCAGGAAGGTCAAAAGTTCAAAGCCAGCCTCTGCCACAGAGTGCGTTAGTGGCCCCCATGGGCTACAGGAGCCCTGTTCTCTCCCAACCTCCATACCTACCCTTCCCCCGCCACCAAATAAAACCAGGCACAATGGCACACAACTGTAATCCCAAGACTCAGGAGGCAGAGACAGAAGTATCAGGGGTTTAGGGTCATTCTTGGCTACATAATGAGTTCAAGATTGGTCTGAGCTACATGAGACACCGTCATAAGCAGAGAATCCTAAGAAAGGAAAAGACTGCTCATTGAGCTGGCATCTGGGGAGAGGGACCCTGAAAAGGCCCTTCCTCTCTCTGTCATTCTACACTGTCATCCACAGGTCATAAGGCATAGAGCCCAGCTGAGGAGACCTGGGTGTTAGCCCCAGCTCTGCCATGATTGCCCGTGTACCCTGGGCTGACATCTTGACCTCTCCGGCTCTTGGGTTCTTCAGATGAAGTATTGAACTAGCAGGTCTCCTAAAGATCTTTGTTCTAACCTCTCTGATTCCTGTGACTTTCAAACATCATTTCATGTGTCTTTCTGCAGAGAGACTGAGCATGTGCCAGGCTGGGAAAAGATGGTTCTTGTCACATCCTGCCAGTCAGTTCTGAGGATGACTTCCCAGGCAGTGGTAGGACAGGATGGACAGAGGACAAGGATTCTAATTTCACCTCTTGAACCAAAGCTGAGTCTGGCCTTCCCCCTCCTCCAAGACCCCAACTGACCCCACCACTGACAGGCTGGGAACTGACCCAGGCTGAGCTGAGACGATGGGCTAGGAGGCCCTAAAATTAGCTCCAAGGCAAAGGGAGCAGGAGCTGGCTCCAGCTGTAGACTCCCACAGTGCCAGGAATGGAGTCCTCACCCCGCTCAAGCAGAGAGGCCAGCCAAAGCTCCAGCAGGGACTTGTCACCATGCTGGGTGCCAAGAGTCACAAACTCCTATAGGCACAGGTCAAAGAATCTTGAAGGACAAGAGGGACCCAGACCAGTCCTTCAGCTCTGAGTTGGTTCCCAGCAGTGGCCTTTTAGAGCTCTGGGGGGTGGCAGGGAGGGGCATTGCTCTTTATGTTCTCCTGGGGCAGGATTGAGGGGACTGACCTGTCCTCTCAAGGCTGAATTAGATAACCTCAGACCTTACTGCCAACTCCCAAGCATGTAGGAAGATCAGGAGTAGATCAGCTTGCCCTGGGCGTAGGCTGGAGACACCAGTGGGCAGCCCCAGGGTCAGGGCCTTTCCTCCACCCAGGGTGGTGGCTCTGCCTGCTCCCTTCTCTGCCTGAGTGCTCTGAGGGGTTCACGAAAGTGCAGATTCTGCTGAGCGTGGAAGCACACGTTCGTAGCCTCAGCTGAGGCAGAAGCCTAAGGCCATCCTTGACTTCCTAACAATTCTGAGGCCAGCCTGGGTGGCATGAGGCAGTGCACTCCATCAAAGAACAGTTGAAAGTACTGGGATTGAACCAAAAATTAAAAACAAAACAAACATAACAGTTAAACAGGGTGGCTATATGGCTTGGCTGGTATTGTGCTGGCCTATATGCAAGAGGCCGTGGGTTTGATCCTCAGCTCTGCATAAGCTAAGCACGGTACAAGAGGCCTCCCCGAATGAGGGAGGAGGACGCAGGAGGACCGGAAGGCTAAGCTCAGCCTCAGCTATACGGTGAGTTTGGTGCCAGCCTCGGCTACTGGAGACTCTGTCTTCAGAAAAGTAGAGGCTGGGCATGGTGGCACACGCTTTTAATTCCAGCACTCTGGAGGCAGAGGAAGGTGGATCTCTGTGAGTTCAAGGACAGCCAGGGCTACACAGAGAAACCCTGTTTAAAAAAAAAACAGCAACAACAAAACTCTACACAAAACAAAAAGCAAAGCAAAACAACAACAAAAAAGGAGGAGGGGGAGGAAGAAAGGGGAGGAGAGGGAAATTAAACCAAGTCTGACCTTTACTGAACACAGCCCAGATGAGGCATTGAGAAAGCTACACATCTCTCTTTTTTTGACTTGAGTCTTGGTTTTGTGAGGCAAGAGCCCTCCCACTCTGGCCTCCTGGGTGCTGGATTGTAGACATGGCCACGACATTCAGCTACCCTTAATATCTCATTTGATTCTTTTTAACAACTCCAGAGAACAGACCAAGTCAATACTCAGAGAGCTTAAGCGACTCACTCGCCCAAGACCAGCAGCAGACAGGGCTAGGGTATCCACTTGTGCTGTGACTTTCAGTGTGCCCATCTTGTGCTCGTGACAGGGAGAGCACAGTGCAGCTAGGCGGGAATGAAGGGGGAAAGCAGCCGTGAGGCTGGATGAGGTGAGGCCATGCACAGTGATTCAGAAAGCAAGCTCCTAGTGTGGGGAGAGGCAGGGGATGACAGGTCCCTGCTTGAGGCCTCACTCTGCTGGCCAGCTCCTACTTCCTCTTCTGTGAACTGAGGAAGAAATGTGAGGACAGGAAGTGCTCCACTCCAGGCCTGCCTGGCACACAGTAGGCGCTCAGGATGTGTGAGCTGGCCTTCCCTTCCCCTAGTGACTTGGGAGTAACTGGCTGCAGCCGGCTCACTGGGGTGAGTGGAGGTGTCTGGAGAGGATGCGGGAGAGGTGTTAGGGTCACAGCCCAGAAAGGGCCTTGAGAGCCCAACCCTGACAGAAGCTCACAGTCTGGCCCCGCCCCACCCTAACCCCACCCCACTCTTAGCCCTCCCCTCTCGGCCCAGGCTAAAGTTGCTGCCAGACTAGTGGGCCCAGTTTACTACAAAAGCCCTCTGGGGGGGCGGGTAAGCGCCTACCCCCGCGGCCAGCACCCTGCCCCACCTTCCACAACTCACCCCACTCCTTCCTTGTCCAGGCCCTCAGCTATGGGAGGCTCATCTTCCTCACTGCCCAACAGGCTAAGGCCCCTGGGGACCTAACCTCCGCTAGGCTGGGCCGGAAGTCAGGCCTGGCCTCTGGAAGTCTCGAGTGACTCATGTGCACTTCCTCCACCTACAGTCATGACTTTGTTCTGGATGTGACTCCCGAGGGGCAGCTCCACTAGGCGAATCCCTTCCCTGCCTTCCATAGGTGTGTGCTGCGGGAGTGTGGCGCTGCCCCCGCTGTGGGCCTCCGTAAAAGGTGCAAAGGGCGGAGGGGCCGTGAGCGTCTCCTGGGACACGATGCAGGGGCTCTGCGCGGTCTCTCTCTAAGCTGGACGGGGGCCGAAAGTCCCCTGCTGAGAGCTGGTTCTCACCGGGGGTCCGGATTTCAGAGAATTCACTCGATCTGCCTCCTTCATGTACCGTACGAGAAGTCCGGGGCCGTGAGAAAGCCACCACGGACAGAACCACCCAGAGGAGAGACCCAGAACAGTCTCCTCACCCACGTTTCTAAGGAAACCTCCTGGACGCTGTGAAACATGGAAAGATGACTCTGGCGCCACCCTATGGCATAAAGTAAGAAACGCAGGGCTGGGGAAGCTTTGTGAGTCTCCCAGGATCCTGAACACCGTCCCGGTAACAGGTCCACAGCTTGGGTCCTCAGGGGCCCCTCCAGTGCAGTGTCCCTCACACACCAGAGTAGGAGCTCCTCAAGGACAAAGCCAGATCTGAATCATCACACCGCTCGTAAGGGCGTTGTGAGGGTTTGAGGAAGTGATTTAAGCTGAACTGAATTCGGTGTGTATTGGAAGGAAACCGCATGCAGTGTGGGCAAACATGTCTGCCCAAGAATGTTTGTAAAAGCAAGAATTGTGCTAGTCATTGTTGAGGTGGGTGCAGGGGCTCCTCGTGCCGTTCATTTCCCTGTGTTTAAAATGTTCCCAAACAAAGGAAGGGATAGGAAACGTCAAAGTCCAACATAGTCTAAAGGAATTAGGCTGCAGCTGTGCAAAGAAAGCGTTTAGAGACATCAGAAACACCAGCAGGGAGTTTAAGTTAATGCTGGAGTTATTTTTAAAAAGTATTTTAATCCCATTTATTTATCCATACAAGTGTTTTGTCGATATGTGTCTGTGTGCCGCACATTTGCTCATTTAGAGTGCACAGTTTAAACCAGGCATGGCGGTACTAATCTGTAATCCTCACAGTCAGGAGGCTGAGACAGGAGGATTGCCGCAAGCTTGGTGGCAGCCTACGCCACATCATTCCGTTGAGGCTGTCCTGTGCTACATAGTGAAATCCTGTCTCAGGAAAGGACACCTGATAATAGTATAGTAATAACAATGATGGCGTGTGCAGGCCAGCGAGTTTTAGTGTGTTCTCCAGTGCTTTCTAACCACCACCACCATCAATCCGTAACATTCTCATCTGTGCCAACAAGAGTTCATGTCCATTAATTAACAGTCCTCCTCTACTTCCCCTCCCCTACCCCAAGCCCCCAATCTACTTTCTCTCTGTATGGATTTGCCTTTCCTGGATATTTCCTAACCGTAATCGGAGTCCTACAAGGCACACTCTCTTGTGTCTAGCTGTTTCTCCTTGGTGTGGTACTCTCAGGGTTCATCCAGTCAGAGCCCAGATCAGAAGCAAGTACTCCAAGTATACTCAGGGAAGTAGGGTCTTGTGTAGTCTAGGCTAGCCTAGAATTCACTACGTAGCCCAGGATGACCCTCCCGCCTGCACCCCTGCCTGCTGGCATCACAGGCATGCGTCACCATGCCGGTATCATGTCACGCTGGTAACTGAAGCAGGGCTTCCTACACACCAGGTGAGCTCCGTACTAATTGAGTTACACCCCTGGCCTTGCTTTGGTGTCTGCTTTCCAAGCATTCCACCCTGAGCTTCATCCCCAGTTCTTGGCCCTTTGAGCCAGGATTTCTCAGTGTATCTCATGAAGATCATTGTGAGGCTCCGACTGGTTTCAGGTTTGCAATCGTTCTGCCTCGCTTCCTGGGTGCTAGGATTATAGGCATACCCAGCTTCACTCTCCGTGCTTGAAAGCTTTTAATTAAATACTTTTTTATTTTCGGTGTGTGGGTGTTTTGTCCCACATGTGTGTCTGTGTACTGCTTGTCTCCCCAATGCCTACAGAGGCCGGAAAAGGGTGTTGGATCTCCGGGAACTGCAGCTCTATATGGCTGAGTCATTATGCAGGTACTGGGAATTGAACCTGGATCCTCTAGAAGAAAAACCAGCACTCTTGATCACTGAGCTTTTACCAAAAAAATACCTTTTTATTGATTCTTTGTGAATTTCACATCATGCACCCTAATCCCACTTATCTCCCTGTCCCTTTGTACCTGCCCTCTGCCTTTGCAACCTCCCCCACAAAGGAAAAAAATCTGGAAGCTGAGGTGTGTCACAATGTGTCATGTCACACAGTGCACCCTTTTTTCCACGCTCCTTTACTTGCAAATGTTCGCTGCAGTGAGTCATCCGTGTGGTTCCAGGCCTTTGGCCTCTGCTGCACCATCAGTACTGGATCCTCACCGGGACCCCTGTCACTGTGTCATGGAGATCCTGTAGTGTTGGGTCTGTAGGACCAGCCCCTTTACACACTCCAGCAGCTCACGGAGGGGGTAGTTGTTGGGTGGGCCAACTCAAAGCCCTGACCAAGCCTGGGTGGTAGCTGGCCTCTACCACACATCAGAGAGAGTTCTCCGGCACTGCCTGGGTCACTCATCCAATGCCCAGCTGGCAAGGGGTCGGACCAGCTCCCCCGCTCACCTGTGGCCACTCCAGGACACCGGCTCCATTGCGCTCTCCGGGCAAGGTGCAGGGCCCACTCTCCCTGCCCTCACAGCAGGCCAGCTCTCCTGCCTGCCACAGGGGAGGAGGGGTGTGAGGGAAGGGGGGGTGTCTCTCCCTAGACCAGGCCAACACATGGCAGGCAAGTTGCAGGGCCAGCTCTCCGGAGCTCCTGCCCTTGGCCTTGGACCAGCTTACCTGAAACCCCAGCAATCGAGGCCAGCTTGACGGTGCTGTCCATCTCTGAACTTATTCATCTGTTGGGCGGTGTTCCTACAACTGTCTGTCCATATTCACACTACTTTATGCTAACTATACTCCTTGGATACATACCTAAGCAGTGAATTTTCTAATCTCTTTGTTTTGATTTGGAAAGAGGGTCTCACCTGAAAACACAGAGGTCCACCTGCCTCTGTCTCCAGAGCTCTGGGCTGAAGTTTCTAACATTTATGGAAACTCCACGCTTATCAGAAGAATTTATCTGAGGCCTTGCCATGCTGGCCACAGTTGACCTTCCACTAGTACAAGAGTTTCATTTTAGTCTGGTGCAGTGGTCAACACTTGTAATCTCAGCAGTCACGAGGCTGAGGTGGGAGGATCTGGGCAAGAGTGAGGCTGGCCCGGGCGACACAGCAAGACCCTGACTCAAAGCAAAAATAAAACAAACGCGATATAGCCCTGTTGGTAGAGTGCCTTTCTGGCATGCACAGAGCCTGGGCTTCCATTCCCGACACCACATAAACTCCGTCTGGTGGTACAGGCCTGAAACCCCAGCACTTGAAAGGAAAGACAGGAGAGTCAAAAGTTCAAGGCCAGCCTCAGCGATGTGTTAACAGCCTCTGTATGCGGGTCAGGAGGACCTGGGCATCCCAGGTGCATTTTTCAACTTTCCCACAAATTCTGTTTTGTTTCCTTTTTGTTTTAGATGTGGTGCATGTCGGGAATCATCCTCAATTCCTCACCTACCTTCCTCATTGAGGCAGGGTCTCTCAAGCAAACCCAAAACTCGACAGTTTGGCTAATCTTGCTAGCCGTCCTGCTCTGGGGATTCCCTGTCTCTGCCTCCTGGAGCTGGAGTTAGAGGCGGGTCACCGCACACACCCAGCATCTTTGAAGGTTTCTGAGAACCTGAACTCCGGTCCTCATGCTTGGGTGGCAAGCACTTTAACTTCTGAGCCTTCACCGGGACCCTTAGTTTCGTTTTCAGGTAGGATCTTCAGCGGTCCAGGCTGGTCTCGAACTTTCTCTGTATCTGATAATGACCTTGAACTCCTGCCTCCGCCTCCGAAGTGCTGAGGTTGCATGCATGCACGGCCATCGCAGGCATATGCAGTGCTGGGGATCCAGTCTTTGTGCACCCTAGGCAAGCATTCTGCCAACCGAGCTCTACCCGGTCTTTTGAAGTACAAGCCACAGCTAGCGAGGCTTGAGAAATGCTATCGCATTAAAAAACAAGACCTTTCTGTTCACTATCACTGTGCTTGAGGGAACATGCACATCATGAGATGTGGAGGCCAGAGGACAATTTGGTGGAGCCACCTGGAATCCAACTCAGGTTGTTCGGCCTGTGCACCCAGTGCTCTACCCATTGAGCCACCCCACCAGTCCCATCACTCTATGTTAGTAACTCACTTCCAGGAGGGAAGGTATATGCCTTGGTTGTGGTGTTGACTTCGAACCTGTGGACCAGCGACCCGTGGTTCAGCTCTCCTAGGTTTTTAGGGCTTGGAACCAGATGACCTTTGGCAATGCCAAGGCTCACAAGAAGTAACCGTTCCGTGGGCTACAATCCGACTACACAACACTCGGTGTTACTTGGACCCTAAGGCTTCCATTCCTGTAATGGTCAGCAAGTCTAATTTAATGGACTGGGTTAGGGTCTGCCCCTAAGGCCTGCTTGGAAGTTTGCACTGTCTGCTTTGCTGGAAGAGCCCCGATGCTGGAGGCTGCAAACCTGGCTGAAGCTTAATCCAGCTGGAAATGCATAGAAAAATATTTGACTTTAATATATTCCCAAGAGACCAGCTGCCTTGCCCCATCCCCAAGAATTTAAGACAAAGGATGACACGTTCCAAGATAGCTCAGTACATCAAGGTGTGTACTGACCGGAGTTCCATCTTCAGGACTCACATGGTGAAGGGAACTGACTCCCATAAGTTGTCCACACACACACACACACACACACACACACACACACACACACACACAC
>NW_026596046.1:35663725-35711160 GCF_907164565.1 Psammomys obesus
CACACACACACACACACACACACACACACACACACACACACACACACTAAGTAAATGTAAAAAAAAAATAAAGATTCAAACAGAAGACGCATTTATTTTATTTGATATTTTTAAGGGTCTCAAGTAGGCCAAGCTAGGCTTGAATTTACTTTGTAACCAAGGAAGAAGGTGAATTTCTGCTCTTCCTGCTCCACCTCAGAAGTGCTGGGGCTGGACCTCAGGGCTTCACACATCCTAGATAAGCAAGCACTGAACTGACTGAGCCACATCTCAGACTCCAAGAACTCTATCTTAAATATTTACACAGTTGCTTCCTAGCTGCTTTCTAGTTAAAGTCGTTACTCAGTGGCCCGTGCTTCATGTGTCATCTACACATTATTTCATTGTATTTAACTGCTAACTGCACTATCTACCAATAATAAAACAGACCTTTGTAAAGCTGAAGGGGGCTGCCATCAGGAAAAAAGACAATGTAAAGAGGGAGAAAATACTTACAAATCATGCAGATACGTGATTTGCATCTAAAATAGGTAAGAACCATTACAGTTCAATAACAGATGTCAAGTCAAGTTTAAGTGGGCAAAACATCCGATGAGACATTTTCCAAAGGGCATGGACAAATGGACAAATGGATGATAAACACATGGAAAGATGCTTGATTCTTGCTAACCATCCGGGAAATTCAATTAAAACCACAGTGGAAATCATGCCGTCCCCGTGAGGATGGCCGCAATGGAACAGTCACGCAACAGCTAAGGTTAGGAAGGAAGTGGAGAGATCAGAATCTTAATGATGCCTGGTTGGTGTGTAAAATTGTCTGGTCACTGCGCTTTAAGTGGGGGTAGAATCTAGGAGCGCCTCAAACAGCTAACACAGAGTGACTAAGTCTGAACAGTTCCCTCCGAGGAAGGCCACAAGTCAAGGCCAGCTTGGTTATTCTACATCCCCAGGAAAAATGAAAGATAGATCATACTGGGTGGAAGAGATGGTTCAGCGGTTAGTTAGGTGGGCTTGTTGCTCTTCCAAAGGGCTTGAGGTGTTTTTAGCACCCATGCCAGGCAGATCGCAGCTGCCTGTAACTCCAGCAGTCCTCCAAGGGAACCAGGCAAGCACGACAGACGCCTACACAGATACAGATACATAAATATAAATAAAATAAATATTTAAAAAGACAACTTCTTTCCCCCCCAAAAACAGAACACCAATCTTTCTTTTTTACAGTTTTGTTTCCTTAATAATTGTGTGTGTGTGTGTGTGTGTGTGTGTGTGTGTGTGTGTTTGAGAGTGTCCATGGAGTCCAAGAGAGAGAGTCGGATCCCCTACAACTTTTTCAGGTAGGTGTGAGATGCCAGACATGGGTGCTGGGAACTGAACACAAAGCCTTTGCAAGAACGCTACTTGCTCTTAGCAGCTGCCTTATTTCTTCCACTCCAAGAAAGCCATTGTTTCTAGTTTACTATTATAAGCCATTTGCTTATAATAGTAAAAAAAAAAAAAAAAAAGCGGACATAAACCAAATATCCATGTACTAAGAAGAGCTGAACAAAATGTAGCATACCCAAATAATAGAATATTCCGTGTCCTGAAAAGGGAATGAGGCATTGATATATGATATAAAATAGGTGAATTACAATGTGATAAGGCAGGGTCACAGAAGAGCCCATTTACATGAACTGTCCAGAGGAGGCAAATTTGTCCAGATAGCAAATAGAGTTGTGATTGGTGAGGGATGAGGCGCAGGGTCAGGGAAGCCGGGGTAGGGGAGTGATTCCTAAAGGGTGTGAGCTTTTTTATTTTTTATTTTTTGAGGTTCTAACAATGTAGTAATGATTGTGTATGACTGTAAATATTCTGATAGCTGCTGCAGCCAGACATGGAAAAACACAACTGTTGTCCCAGCTGCTAGAAGGCTGAGATGAGAGAATTGACTGAGCCTGGGATATTTATTCATTTACTTACCTTCAGACAAGACCTTAGGTGCCTCGAGATGACCCTGAGCTTCTGATTTTACTTCACTTTCCAGATGCTGGAGTTACAATCACACAGCAGATGGGGCTGGAATCCTGGGCCTTATGCGTGCTAGGCAAACAGCCTAGCCATAGCAAGACCCTGTCTCAAACATGTAAACAAGCAAACCTGAACTGCAATCCCAACTACAGGGCAGACTGAACCAGCCTGCCTGGGCTACAGAATGAGCTCATGGCCACTCTGGGCAATTAGCAAGACACTCTCTCAAAACAATAGGTTGCCAGCCCTGCTGTTCTAGGTGCCATTACTGATAGCTGTTCTAGCCCCTTCCGAGACCTGCCATGGCGTGTGCCTATTCCGCTGTAGAGCGTAATCTGCCGTCTACAGGATCTCCAGGCTGTCTGTGAGGCCCCTAATGCCATGTAAATTCTATGCGAGCCGCTGCCAGGCTGCATTGTGTAGGGGAGAATGGCAGGAAGAGTGAACCTGCACGTGCACAGAAGCGTCTGCAGTTTGACCTTTCAGACAGGAGAGGGCCGAGTCAGTGAACGCAGAGCTGAAGACGCAGATGACTAACACCAGCAGTGGGGAGTTAGGGTTAGGGTTATACATTGTTTTATACATTTTCTATTTGTATAAATATATACCGAGCAGAGGAAAACGAAAGGTCAAAAATGCTAATGCATGGGGCTGGAGAGATGGTTCAATGGTCAGAGTACTGGCTGCTCTTGCAGAAGATCCAGGTTCTCCTGGTCCCTGCAGACATCTGCAAGCTCACGGTCTACGTACAGACAAGCAGGCGCACACACGCACACACAATTTAAATGTCAGTTTTGTTGGAGAAAAAACGGTAAAAAAGAAGGAGGGGGCTCTTGGAAGGGCATTTGATTCTTAGCACCGCAGATAAAGAAGGAAAATCAAAGCAGCCACATTTACAGTCACGGTACCCTCCCCATGCTCAAACAATGCACGCTTGCTATCTGTGAGCGTGTGGCGTGTTAGTGTGACATATTTGTGTGTGTGGCACAGATGTATGTCTCTTTGCACTTGCAGGACGCCAGAGGAGAATGTCCTTAGTCCCTCCAGACAGGGTCTCTCGCTGATCAGTAAGCCCCCAGGACCCTTTTGCCTCTGTCTCCCAGAACACTGGGGTTACAGGCTGTCCAAGTGGTACAAGCTGGAGTTACCTGGGAAGAGGACTATCAGTTGAGAAAAAATGCCTCTATCCTGTTGTCGGTAAGCAATTGCTGCTTGGTGTGGGAGGCCCCAGCCCGCCAGGTCACTCGTGGGCACGTGGGCTTTGGTGGTATAAGCAGGCTGAGGAAGCCCCTGAGAAGCAAGCCGGGAAACAGCATTTGTTCATGGTCTCTGCTTTAGTTCCTGCCTGAGGTTCCTGCCCCAACTTCCTTTCAATGATGTTCTGTAAGCATCAAGGGAAAATGGACCCTTTTCTTCCCAAGTTGCTTTTAGGCATGGTGTTTCCTCACAGCAACAGGGACTTACTTTTTTTTTTTTTTTTAACATAATGATAGTATATGAACTTAGGTTTTCACACCTGTACAATGTTCTCAGCCACTGAGTCACTGACAGGGTCTCACACAGTTCAGGCCCTGACCTCCAACTTGCTATGTAGCCAAGAGTAAACTTGACCTCCTTATCCTCCTTCCTCTACTTAGCAAATGTGCCAATACTTCAGGCTCTCCATGCATTTTATAGCCTGTTCCTGTTCTTTCAGGGCAATTTGCTGTCACTCTTTAAAGGCCCAGCTCCAAACCTGTGGCCTCCACCCTACTGGCCTCCCTCAAATCATCCCTGTTTCCTCAAGGCCGTCTCATCTACAGTGGTCTCCTACTGTTGTGCCTGAAGCCTGCCTGCCTGCATGGGAACTCCATCTTTATCCCCAGGGCGCCCAGCTCGGCCCTGCTATCCTTGGAGAGTTCAAAGTGAGGGGATTCAGATCTCACAGATTGGTCCCTAGGTGGCGCTGTCCACCCGGGTAAAAGTCAAGGAAGCACAGACCCAGAGCTTGTCCTCACAGCACCCACTGCATCTGCGACTGGTTTGTTACCTTTAGTGTGTGTGCATGTGCGTGTGCGTGTGCGCGTAGTGTGTCTGTCTGTCTGTCTGTCTGTCTGTGTCTAAGTTCTGCATCAAAAGACTGCTTTCAAGAGTTGGTTCCTCTTCCACCCTTCCGGTCCTGGGGATTGAGCTCAGGTTGTGTCAGGTTTTGTAGCAAGTACCGTTAACCATTGAGCCATCCTACTGGCACCTGGTGCCCGATTTTAGCAGGCACTTGACACAAGCTGAGGTTATCTGGGAAGAGAAATCTCATTTGAGAAAAGCCTGTCGAGGCTGGATGCCAGGAGAAGCGGGGAACCACAGGCTATCCCTGCTGTTTCTGGGTGACCCAACTCTCCCAGAAAAGTTTCGAATATCGTTGTTCCTTTCAGATTGCCACCCAAGGCTGTTTGAAGAGACAGCCCCTCCTCTCTCTGGTCCAAACTCTCTTGCCTCCTGTTGGAAAACATGGCTTTGAAGTGCAAGGTTCTGGTTTTGATTCTGGTCCTGGTGTGCTCATTTTCCCCAAGCTTTAGGGACCTTGTGTATGACAAGAAGGCTGGCCCCAGCACTCTGGACTGCCAGTCCAGAAGCCTCACTGGGTGGAGAGGCAGGAGGTGTGGCCAGTCAACATCTTGGCCAAGGGCAGGCTGCCCTGGGAGTTGCCAGAAGGAAAACATTTTCCGGGAGCCGGAAGGGCTGGCAGAGCCCAGGGCTGAGTGGAGAGACCACAATGGACCCTTGTGTGGTGGTTTAGTTTGGACTCACCCGAAAGCCCAGCTTCTGGGCCAGGGTGGGCCCTGTTTTCTGATCTGCAGCCAGACCTAGCTCCTAAACAACCCGCCCTGGGCCCCGACAGGAGCCAGAGCTTCGCCTCAAGTCCAGCGGGTGTGAAGCTCACAGGCTGGGGTCCAGTGGCTTACACTCTTCTGCCAGACTTCCTGGAATCCTCCTGGCTAAACAGCTTCACATAAGCATTGGAAAGCCCATCTCCACAACCAGACAGGCGTACAGTTCTGTGAGGTTTCCTCTTCAAACTGCCGAAGGCAGCTCAGGACAGCCTGCAATGAATTTGCTAACAGTCTCTGGAGTCCGTCTGAGAGGCTCAGCTTCTTGTCCTGAGTGAGCCTCAGTTTCCCCCTCTGCCAAGGGAGTTCGTGGTTCTCATTTGAGGGACACAGATGCCGGGAGGGTGTTTAAAGTGTCTGGCATACCCTTTGCCTCAGGAAAACATCCATCCAAACCAAGCCAGACAGCTTTCAGCCTCCTCCTGGCGCTGGCACAGCTAGGGCCCAGGCTCTGAACCCCTTCTGAAGTAGCTGGCAGGAAATCCTCCAGAGCCCCACACGGGACATCCCCATCTCTGAACCTTGACTTAGTCGTGCCTCAGGACCAGGGTCCTGCCCTCATAAGGCCCGGTCATCTGAACAGTCATTGCTGGGGACCCTGCCATTGCCATCACTGTCTTATGCATGAAGGGGGTCTGGGGTTGGAGCCCAGCTGCTAGAGTGCCTGTCTAGCAGACACAAAGCTCCTTAACTTGCACCATTTAAAAGTCAGTATGATGGGCTCAAAAACAAAATTTAAACAAACAAAAACTTCCTTAAGTAGGCCGGGCAATGGTGGCACACACCTTTAATCTTAGCACTCTGGAGGCAGAGGCAGGCAGATCTCTGTGAGTTCGAGGCCAGCCTGGTCTATAGAGCAAGTACCAGAACACCAGGGTTACACAGAGAAAGCCTGTCTCAAAAAACCAAAAATAACAGCAGCAGCAACAACAACAACAACAATACACACACAAAAAAAATAAAAACAATAAAACAAAAACAAACAAACAAAAAAAGTTCCTTAAGCATAAAAAGAGATGACATTGTAAAGATCGCAGATAAGCTGATCATAGCCCTGTGAAAAGCTAATGTTTGTTGGGCCTGGAACTTATTACATAACCCAGGTTGGCTTTAAACTCATGATAATTTTCATGCTTCTGCGCTGACCTCCCAAGGGCTGGTATTGAAGGTATGAGCCACCACGCCCTGCTGCTATTTAGAAGGAAATTAAACGAGAGCTCCAAGACACTGCACCCGGATCAAGTTTAAAAAAGGTTGAGATCCGAGAGGACAGGATCATGATGAGATGCACAGACGCAGATTTGCTGTCAGGCTGCATTTTGGGTCAGAGACCTAAGGTCTAGAATGTAGGAGTTTGACTCATGCCTGTCCTTTTGGAGCTTTGGACACATTTCTTAGGAATGTGAAGACTGCAGGCTCAACCCAGGTGAGTAGACCCAAAGCGGGTCAGATAGTCATGATCCCTGCAGCATAAATGAGGCTGTGGCTTATTAACTCTAGGGCTGAGGGACAGCGACTTTGGGCCCCAGTGGAAACAATGGAGACGTCGCAGGTTTGAGTAAGAATGCTTCTAGAGCTAAGCAGCAAGGGCAGGTGAGTCCAGATAGAAAGTGTATGGATGTGCTCTCTATCCTTAGTTAGGTAGACCACAAGTCCAAGAACCCCTCTATGTTAGGAGAATATGTTAGGAGAAGGAGAGTCTTCTCTCTCTCTCTCTAGTTTTTTTTTTTTTTTTTGAGTTTACTTGTGTGGGAGGTGTGCATGTCTGCCACAGTGCCTGTGTGGAAATCAAAGGACCACTTTCAGGAACTGGTTCTCTCCTTCCATCATGTGGGGCCTGGGTCAAACGCAGGTCATTAGGCTTGATGACACCACCTTTACCTTCTGAGCCATCATGCCAGTCCCAAATCTAATATCTTTTTTTTTTCCCTAATATCTTAAATCAGTCTTTGAATCTGAAGTTTCAGCCAAGAGCACCTAACCTGAAACTACTGGGTGTCAGCAAGCCAGGAGCCAGGCTACAAGCTGTTTGTTCTTCGTGGCTTTATTGCCAGGTGAGGATCAATGTACATTAGGGAAAAAAAAAAATGCTGTCAGTGGGAGGTACAGCCCTGCTGTTCCAAGGTCACTTCTGTTGATCTTAGTTGTTGGCATAAGTTGACAGCTGGAGCCTGGTGCTGGAGTTTGCCCCTGGCCTCCTCACATCTTTATATTACCAGCTCTGGGGCCCAAACCCAACACGGTTTGGAAAAAGAGAAGGGCACAGGTTTGAGAAATGGAGAGACATTGGCTTGAGCCTTAATTTGCTGTGTGGCTGAGAGCAAGGTGCTTTGCCCCTTTGAACCTGGGCAAAAACGTTTGCCTTTGAGGCTGTTATTTAGATAAGAAAAAAAAAAAATGTGTCAAAGGCCTGTTGCATAACAGTAGATGGGACTGCTCTTTCTTCTCCCCAGGAGACAACTCAGGGAGCAGCAATGGGCTGAAGCACCTGGTCACTTAGATCTGGTTGGTGGTTTTGTGGCTCTCTGACTGAGACCTCTGGCAAGTTCTGCACCTTTCTGCTGTTCATCTTGTTGCTTGAAAAATGAGGCAGAGGAACCAGATGATCTTGGTTAGTTTGTGTATCAATATGACACAAGCTAGATAGAGTTATCTGAAAAGAGGGGCCCCTGGGCAACTCTGTAGGGCATTAATGAGATTAATGATTGATGTGGGAGGACCTAGTCCGCTGCCAGCAATGCCACTCCTTAGTAGGTGGGCATGGGCAGTATGTGAAAACAGATGGACACATGCCTTGGTGGCAGATGCCTTTAATCCCAGTATTCAGGAGGCCAAGCACAAGGACCTCTGTGAGTTCCAGGACTCCATAGTGAGTTCCAGCACAGCCAGAGCGTTGTAGAGGGACCCTGCCTCAAAGAAAACAAAACAACAACTACAAAAAGAAAGCAGACAGAACAAGCTGTGAGGAGCAAGCAGGAAACAAGTTTCCTCTGTGGGCTTTGCTTCAGTTCCTGTCTCCAGTTTCTGAGTTTCTGTCCTGTCTTGCCCTCATAACAGACTAGAGACTATAAGCTAGAAAAAGCCTTTTCTCCTCAACTTGGTTTTGGTCATTGTGTTCATCACAGTAATAGAAAGCAACCCCCATCCACCCACATACAGAAAAAAAAAAAGAAAGAAAGGAAAGAAAGAAGAAAGAGAGAGAGAGAGAGAAAGAAAGGAAGGAAGAAAGAGAGAGAGAGGAAGGAAGGAAGGAAAGGAAGGAAGGAAAGAAAGAAAGAAAGAAAGAAAGAAAGAAAGAAAGAAAGAAAGAAAGAAAGAAAGAAAGAAAAAGCCATTCTCCAGCTGCAAAGAGAATACTGGCTGGGTTTATCTTGCCTGAGCATGGCAGGGAAATGCTCTTTCTTGAGAGACAGGCCCCCAGCTTGAAGCTTGATCCTGCTATGATGCACTGAATAACCTAAGGCATGTTCCTCTTCCTGCTGGACTTCAGTCTTCCCATCTATGACATTTCAGTAGGCTCTGAAGCCCCTTTGGCTCTGACGATCTGGGTGCCAAGTTCCGATAGTGTCACACATTCCCAGGTAGAGCTCCTGCGTCTGGGCTCCCAGTCTGCTTGCTCTCACACGCTCCCTGACAGAACTTCTGACCTCCACCCTCACAGTCTCTCCTTCCTTCTTATCCAAGACTGAAGAGCCCACCAGACTGTTCCCCAGTCACTCTCTTCTTGGCACTAAGTGTCTTAGAGTCTCTAGAAGCTTCTCCTTGAAAATCTTAGGAGCCCATCTTGACTCCTTCTCACTCACTTCACAATAAAACATTGGGTACTTGGGGACAGGCCTATAATTGCAGCACTTGGGAGACAGATCCAACAGGGGCCACACCTGAGTTCCAGGACAGACAGAACTACACAGTGAGATCCCGTTTCACCCTACCCCCTAAGAAATAACACTTGTCAGAGGAGTTCCCTGAGCACTGTGGGCTATGCTCTCATCCACCTGTCTGAGACACCCCTTTTTTAGAAACTCTGTAGAGTGCAGGCTGAACGACAGGCACAGAAAAATTTGGCATGTTGCTTGTCCTTGGAAAGTAGCCAGAGTACCAAGGCATCCTGAGCTCTGGTGTATGAGGTGAGAAGAAGGCCCTGCTGGGTTGGTCTGGTCTTGTCCAGTTGGCAAAGGACAGGTGCACAATGTCACACCCTTATGAATACACCAGGGTCATCTGGCCGGCATTGACAGTCTAGCAAACCAGGCTTTGAAAGCATCACCACAGGCTGTGCCCAGCCACTGCCTTCCACCAGAGAGAGGCTATCCAAATGGGAAACCTCGTTCAGCCTGCTAGACCTCCATCAGCCCCATCTAGACATTAGTCTCCTCCTGGAGGCTCAGCCAGACACAGAACTCAAAACTGCCCGGTGCATCAGGGAATAAGGAAAAGGTCTAGAGAGGTTTGGCTAGGCAGCCCCTCAGAGTAGGGGCTCCTTTAGTCACCCTCAGGCTGAGCCCCCATTGTCCATAGAAGTCTATATACTCAGCACACGAGTGTCCCTAGAGGGCCGGAGTTGAGTCATTTTGAGCCCCAGGGCCTGTTTTAGGATTTGGCACAATACGGATACTTCAAATTTCCTTCAATCTCTGCCCTATTTTGAGTCTTCCCAGCACTGACCCATAAGGGCTATAGCGGGGACCTTCTTCCAAAGGAAACAAAGAGGCCTTAGAGTGGGCAGTCCTTGGCCCCAGGGGTGGAATGCTAATGTTAGTCCAAAGCAGGTCCTGAGGGACGTGGGGCCATAGATCTATGGATAAAGCCTTGACAGTCCCTGGCTCTTTTGTTTCTGCCCAAAGGCACTCTCTACACGATTCCTGGGCCCGAGCATATAGGTAGACGTCTGCAGTTTGCTAGCTATCGAGGTATTCAGCTTCGGCGCCAGGCCTCTCCTGGGTGCTGCCCTAGTCTCTTCCCTAGGAACACTCCTGACACTAAGGACCACTGTGGAACACCAAAGTGACCTTTACTCAACAGGCTCCAGCCACGGAAAGGGTGAAGGCCGCGCGCCGTGCTCCACTGGCTGACTGTCGCATGCTGCGTTCCCTGTGAAGCATAGCAAGCCATTACCATGTCCACACGGGATGCCGGAAGAGTTAAGGGTTCAGACCTGGCTCTGTTCACTACCCCTGCTCTGTACCAGGCTCACCAAAACACCTGGGGACAAGTGAGTGCTTCTTTACACATGCAAACCCAGATGTATGCTTCTGCACAAAGAAAAAATGGGTCTCAACACGGGGGGGGGGGGGCGAGGAAACAGAGGCTGTTTTGAAGCAGCAGTCTCTATTAAAAAATACTTTTAAATGCATAAGAAAGTAGCAAGGCTGGGCTCTTTATACCCCTTACCTGGTACCTCTCGTTGTTTGCCCTTTCTTTGGTTGCTGTTGTCCGTTTGTCCCCTGAGACGCTTGCCCTGATTACTCACTACTGTTAACTCAGCTCCAAACTTTACAGTCACGTCTCCTTTCTGTCCCAGGCTAGGTCCTGTCACACAGCCCTCACACCACTCACTCTGCCCTGTGACAGGAGGAACTGACTTCTTCGGTATTGTGCTGGTGTTTTGTTTTGTTTTGTTTTGTTTTGTTTTGTTTTTTTCCTGAGACAGAGTCAAGCTACATAGCCCAGTGTAGTCTGGAATTACTATGTAGACCAGGCTAGCCTCAAAGTTGTAGCAGTCCTTCTTGCCCTCCAAGTGCTGAAATTACAAGTATGACCTAGCATACTCCAACCCAAATGTTTTTTGGTTTTGTTTTGTTTTGTTTTGTTTTGTTTTGTTTTCCAAACAAGAGTCTCTTGTAGCCCAGGGGCTTGGGCTGGATCCTGCTGTTTCTACCTCCCCAGTGCTGTTTTGGGTTTGCTTTGTCCCTCAAGGGTAGGGATAAAATGGAGCAGAGATGGTCCTAGGCCCCCTGCACATTCATAGCAGATGTGCAGCTTAGTCCTCATGTGAGTCCTCCAACAGCCGGAGCAGGAGCTGTCTCTGACTCTGCTGCCTGCCTTTGGATCCCTTTCCCCTGTCCGGGCTGCCTGTCTGGCCTCAGTGGGAGAGGACGCTGCTTGGTCCTGCTGCGACTTGGTGTGCCACAGTGGGTTGGTACCCATGGGGGTCCCCTCCTTCCTTCTCTGAGAAGAAGAGGAGGGGAGGGTGTGGGGCGTGTGAGGGTGTGGCTGGGAGGAGAGAGGAGGGAGGCGGCTTCGATCAGGTTGTAAAGTGATTAAATAAATACATTTTTTAAATATTTGAGGGAAAAAAGTCACCAGTCCTCAAAACACTTCTCAGAGATCTTTCTCGTTCCAGATCCTGACAACGGTTCTCTCCCCTTGGCTGTTCAGGTCTAGAGGTGGCTACAACTTTGCCACCATGAGCTCTAAGTTCCATACTTAAGGGTTCTTTCACACACAATAGGAGCAGCCATGCATGCTCTTTGGTTGGTGGTTCAGTCTCTGTGAGCCCCATGGGCCCAGGTTAGTTGACTCTGTAGGTCTTCCTGTGGTGTCGTGGTTCCCTCTGGCTCTCTCAGTCCTTCCTCCCACTCTTCCACCAAACTCCATGAGCTCGGCCTGTTGTTTAGCTGTGGATCGCTGCATGTTTCCATCAGCTGCTGGATGAAGCCTCCCAAAAGACAGTTGTGCCAGGCTCCTGTCTGCCAGCACAGTATCACCATCACTCTCTTCCCTACCCCCGATCATTAGCCTTGCTGGAGCTGAGGGAGGTTGGGAGTCAACCCTCTTGCTTTACTTACTTTCACTGACTTGTTTTTGTCACCTCTCTTAGAGGTCACATCAATTAGTGGCCCATCCCCAGCCACTGGGCTCTAGACAGCGCTTCTCACACATGGCTCATGGTGGCAATGTTTGTCCAAGTTGTTTTTCAAAATCTTAAAGATAACCTTAAACCGGTGGAATCTACTCCCCCTCACTCGAGTCTCTATGTCTGATGTATGACCCTTTGACTTCAGAGGGTCCAAAACCCCACCCTCCAAACATGCCAACGCTGCCATTTTCTGAAGAGCCGGGAAGGCTGATTACACACATGCAGACCACTGATTACTTTGTTTCACCCCCAGCCATCTTTCCCCACCCCTCAGACCACCCTGCTTCCCTACCCTCTAATTCCTCTAAACTCTAGCCTATGAAAGGCAGCTTTGAAGTTTGAAGAACCTGTTTCCTTACATTTAGCCACTTCTGTGCTGTTGTTGTTTTAAATACGTATCTTTATTATTTTTAATTACTTGTGAGTCTGTGTGTAAGCATATTCGTGTGGAGGCCAGAGATATCAGAACGCTCTGGAGCTGGAGTCACAGGTGATTGACATGAATGCTGGGAATCAAGCTCTCGTCCTTTGGAAGAACACTATGCTTCTTAACTGCTGAGCTATCGCTCAAGCCCCTGTTGTTCTGTTTTACTTGAGATAGAGTCTCACTGTGTAGCCCTGGCTGGCTGGAACTCATAATCTTGACTCAACCTGTAGAGTGCTGTAACTATAGGTCTCTCTCTACTTCCTTCCCTCGATTCCTCGTTCCTTTCCTTCTTTCTCTTTTTGGTTCACTGCTTAATTAATATGGGTCTTATGTAGCCTAGGCTGTCCTTGAGCTCTTAATCCTCCTGCCTCCCCCTCTCCAGTGCTGGGATTACAGGCATGTGCCACTAAGCCTGGCTTCAGGCTGCCTCTTTTTGTTTTGCAAAACCCATTGCTTCAGTTGTTGTCATCCTGATTTAATAACATTCCCACTGGCCGAACCCCAGTCTGGAGCAGGGATCTATAGGAGTCCACCTCCTGGAACACAGAGCAAAGCGGGATGTAGGGAGGAAAGACACCCAGCATGAGGAATCCAGTTTCCACGGAATCTGAGTTTTCTTCAGGAAGTCTTCCCTCTCCATTGTACCCATGGATACTTGCTCTAATTGGGCCAAGTTGTTCTTGTTGTAGCTCAGCACATCATGTCCTCAGGCTCACGGCTCAGAGCTCAAACCTCTTTAATCTTAGCACAAGATGTGTGTCAGGGGGGCGGTGAGAGGTTTCTCCTTTTGATACCTTTAAGTTACACGGATCCTGGCCTCTTCCGGCACTGGTCACTCTTGTGTGTGTCTGTGTGATGGTGTGATGTGTGCTATGGCATACCTGCAGAAGTCAGAAAACAAGCGTGGGTGTCAGTCACTGACTTCCACCTTGTCTGAAGGGTCTTGCTTCCTTGTTCTCTGCTGCGTATGGGCTAACTGGCCGAAGCTTCCAGGAGTTCGTCTGTCTCTCCCGCCCATCCCTCCTGTAGGAGCTCTGGGTGTACTATCTGGTTTTGTGTCAACTCGACACAAGCTAGAGTCACCAGAGAGGAAGGAGCCTCAGCTGAGAAAAGGCCTCCATGAGACCCAGCTCTAAGGAATTTTCTCAATTAGTGATCAGTGGGGGAGGGCCCAGCCCATGGTGGGTGGTGCCATCCCTGGGCTGGAGGTCTTGGGGTCTATAATAACAAGCAGGCTGAGAAAGCCCTGACTAAGCAGCACTCCTCCATGGCCGCTGTGTCAGCTCCTGCCTCCAGGTTCCTGCGTCATTTGAGTTCCTGACTTCCTTCAGCGATGTGGAAGTGTAAGCTGAAAAACCCTTTCCTCCCCAACTTGCTTTTTGGCCATGGTGTTTTGTAGCAGCGATAGAAACCCTAACTAGGACACTGGGAATGCAGACTTTTGCTGGAGCACCCAGCTTTATGTGGGCTCTGGAGAGTCAAATTCATGTCGCCGCACTCACACAGCAGTCGCCTTGTCTACTGGGCCACCTTCCTAGCCCCAGCACGAGCCATCGCAGTCAGGGATGGAAGCGCCAACTGGAGTCTTTGGAATCCATATTTGACTCCTACCATAAACACCCAAGACCCTAGTATGCGCTATCTCGGTGTGCAGCTCTAGGCCCGGTTGCTGCCTTACCCTCCTATCGCACAAACGTAACTCTGTTCAGGTAGCTCCTGGTCTTGAGTGGAGGCCTTGGAACGTGTTAGCCATCCCTCCAGCAACAGTTGCAACTCCAGGAAATCCTGTCTCTGAGGCTGAGGCCAAGGCAGGAGGAAGCGGGAACCTAAATCAGCCCAAAGTAACTGCCCCTTCTGCTTCACCTCTTCCTGAAAAGACTCTAGTTGCTTAATAAATCACATGTCCTTCAGACTGGATTAAATGGCAGTTTCCAGTTGGGGACACATAAGGAAGTTTGGGGGTTTCCTGACACCCATCCCCTGTGTGCCTGTTTTTCACTGACTGCTTTTAGTAATTCCCATTTCTGCTATCAACACCCTGGTTTCCCTCTGGGAAACCGCCCTGCCCCCACTCCCAGCTTCAGGAGTTCCTGTGTAGCTGATACCTAACTCTGTCAACTCCAGCAGTGGGGAAATAACCCAGTCATGAGACTCAGTCTGGGAGTTTTCCTCAGAGATTCGGGAAGAAACACTCTTTCCAGGAAGACTGATGACATCAAGATGGAACTTTTTGGGGACATCTTGTTAGCACATGAGAAGAGTGACAACTGAAAGAGGAACCAACCCAGAGAAGGCAGGGGGGGTGAGGTGGGAGCAGATTCTTGGTGATTGGATATGTGCACGTGGATCTAGCTGCTCTCTATGCCTGCCTCCTCCTGGGGTTCAGGCTGCTGTGAGTGGACAAGCCTACCCTCCCCCTTTACGGCTCTGGATTTTGTTTCTTTGATGGGCTTACCTCATTAAAGATGAATTTCCATGATTTTCAGTCAAAGGGATCCTGATTAGGAGCTAGGCTATAGCTCAGTGGGTAGAGTGCTCGCCTGGCTAGAGTTCATGAGGTCATTAGTTCAATCCTTAGCACTTCATAGAACCCCTGGGAAGGCAGAGGCCGGAGGAGCAAAAGTCCAAAGTCATCCTCAGCTGCACAGTGAGGCTGAGGCCAGCCTGGACTACATAAAACCCCATAACGACAGCAAGAGAATTCCAGTCGGAACACCTGCAAAACCCCTTCTTAGTCAGCCCAGAGGGTGGACCCTACAGTTGAGTCTTCTTCTAGCTTTAAGATAATGTAGTGAGGGCATCTGCATTTGAAGGCATCTGCATTTGAAGGCATCTGCATTTGAAGGGCGCTTCATGGGGAGAAGAGGCAGGTGCGTATTTGGTTCTATATTTAGGATGATGACTGAATGCCAGACTCAACTGAGAACTGAACTTCCCAGGTGTACATGGTGGCATAAACCTCTAATCCCAGTACTTGGAAAGTGGAGGCAGAGGAATCAGGCTTCCCATCAAAATTCCTGGCTAAGATCCCCATGTGAAAGGACCCTGGAGCTATCCCTGACACTGGGTGTGTTGGGGAACTGTTTTCCATAAAGAAAAAATAATAATCCCTTGAGCTGCCTAGTTATAGCTTCCTTAAAAGGCTTGATAGAAGTTGTTATATATGATCATACTTACTTGATTTTTTAAATCATTGAATATGCCTAGGATGTAAAATTATATCATGAAAAATTACTTATATATCACAAAGAAAAAAACTGTCAACTTGAAAGCTTCTGTCTTTTAGGTTTATTAAGGTATAATTGAGAAATAAAAATTAAAAATATTCAAGGCATGTGTTCTAGTTGTTTTATAGTGTGATAAAATGCTGACCAAAACTGACTTGTAGAAAAAAGTCTTACAATCTGTAATCCATCATGAAGGGAAGTCAAAGCAGGAACTCAAGGCAGGAATTGAAGAAGACTCCTCTGTGGAATGCTGCTTACTGGCTTGCCCCCCATGGCTCTCTCAGCTTTTTTTTGTTTTTAGGCAGGATTTCTCCGTGTAGCCCTGGCTGTTCTGGAACTGGTTCTGTAGACCAGGCTGGCCTCAAACTTGCAGAGATCCACCTGCCTCTGCCTCCCAAGTGCTATGATTAAAGGTGTGCTCCACCACTTCCTGGCTTCTCTCATCCTTTTTTATATAAGCCCAGACTACTGCCCAATGATGGTACTCTCCACAACGGGCCAGGGTCCTCCACATCAATCATTAGTCAAGAAAATGCTCTATAGACTTGTCTACAGATCAGTTTGATGGAGGCATTTTCTTAATTGAGGTTCCTCCTTTCTAGATGACCTTAGCTTGTGACGCATTGACAAAAGCAAAGCAAAACCAAACCTAACCAGCACAGCGTGCAATGTGATGGTTTTTATGTAGGTGTACACTGTAAAATGTTTACTATAGTCAAGCTGATTATCCACCACCTACAGCTACTTACATTCTCTGAAACAAACAGAAATTCTTACCTTGAATTGTATTTCTGGAGAAGCAAACAGAGAGCCAGCTGGCAAATCCTACTCTTAACTGGAGACTGCCAGTTCTCAAATTCTTTCCTTTTCCTTCCTTTCTTCCTCTCTTCTTTCTTTTTATTTATTTATTTATCTATTTATTTTTTATGTGTATGTGTGTTCTGTCTGTGTGGGTATATATATACCAGATATGGGTCTAGCACCTGTGGAAGCCAGAAGAGGGTGCCAGGTCCCCTGAAGCTGGTGTTAGGGTTGCTTGGCAGCTGCTGCATAGGCACTGGAGCCCGAACCCAGGTCCTGTGCGAAAGAAAACATCAAATCTGTTAACTGTTGGAACACCTCTCTAGCCCCACCCCATCCCCTTTTTATGGACAGAATCTCCTTCTGTAGTCCAGGCTGGCCTGATACATTTTATGTAAGCCAGGCTAGCCTTGAACTTATAATAATCTTCCTCAGCCTCTCTAGTGCTGGGCTTACAAACCTGAGTCACCACGCCTTACTCAAGAGTCAGTCCTCTTAATAAATGGTTTTTCTGTTTACATCAGTCAGTTTATTCTGTTTAGTACCTGTCAACCCTGCTGATACAGTGGGTCCCAGCCAAAGCTCTGCTTTTATGTGACCTCTGCCAACTCAGCTAACTCAGATTTCCCTCCATTATCTCTTCTTTGAGTTTTGTTTGTTTGTTGTTTTGTTTTGAGACAGAGTCTTGAAATGTATAACCCTGGTTGGCCTCAAACTCAATATATAGACCAGGCTGACCTCAAACTTGGAATTATTCTTCTCAATTGCCTTTCAAGAGCTAGAATTACAGGCATGCGTCCGTCACTATTCCACTAATACTTAAGTGTTCCAAGTACCTGATACCTGCATTTAGTTTTAAACAATGCCTGATCTGAGGGCCAGTACATGGCTCAGTTTGTAAAATGTTTGGTATGCATGTATGGAGGCCTGGGTTTGATCCTCAGAACCCAGCTAAAGTGAAAAAGAGAACCGATACCACAAAGTTGTCCTCTGACTGCCACAAAAATGATGTGGCATGTATGAGAGAGAAAAAGCAAACAGATAGTCATGGTGTCACGTGCCTGTAATCCCAGCACTTGAGAAGAGGCAGGAGGATCCAGAGTTCAAAGCCAGCCTTGCCTACAGAATGAGTTCGGGGCCATTCTGTCCCTGGATACCATGTCTCCCCCTCTCCCCATTATGCCCAGCTTCCTGTGGATCTATCTTCCTATTTACCTACCTACCTATCTGTCTATTTACGGTTTTTCTAAACAGGGTTTCTCTGTGTAGCCCTGGCTGTCCTGGAACTCACTCTGTAGACCAGTTTGTCCTAGAACTTAGAGATCCTCCTGCCTCTGCCTCTGCCTCCTGAGTGCTAAGTTTAAAGATGTGCACCCAGCTCTGGATACCAATTTTTAAAAGGCAAATGACTGAACAAATGAAAGCAATCAGTTGCTCCAGTAAACATGAGGATTTGTTGCATGGAGGCCTGGGGCAAGAAAAGGTCAGACATGGAGGTGGACATGCAGCTGAGTGAAGGTGTGATGGGTAAGAGCCGACCCTTGTTTCTGCTTTTCCTGCACTTTTTCCTTCTTTCTTTCTTTTTCTGCGTGTAGTCAAGGTTTGGTTTTCAACACAAGGTCTTCTCACATTGCCTAGGCTACCCTGGAACTCCCAACTCAGGCAGCCTCCGGAGAAGGTGAGGCTGCAGGTGTGCGCCACCATTCTCAGATGAGCGGAACGATTTTTTGTTTGATGGGTATGGAAAGGACTATGGGTTAAAGATTCCTTTTACCTAACCGAGATTTTTATTTTAGGTGACCTGCACGCCAGGCATGTACTCACAGTGAACCCGACAAGGGCAGACGGGATACCTGCACGACTGAAGGCCACAGCTACCACTAGGTTTGCCTGGCCAGCGCCCACACTTCCTCTGAGCTCCATCCTGGGTGGGCAGAAAATGCTGTCTTCTTTGTAAGTAGAGGTTGCCTGTTTGGTAAAGAAAATCTCCCTCTTCTCCACAAAGTATTTATCTTCTCAAGCATCTTTCTAAATTGCCTGGGTTCCACCAATAGAATCGTGCTTTTTACACACAGCTGAGAAACTGTTGAGCTGGGGAATTCCAGTCTCTTGTTTGGATTGCTTTGCATTCGAAACAAGCATATTTCCTGGTAGAATGCAACAGAAGTCAGAAAAAGATATGCGTATGGTGCTCCAATAGCTAGATTAGTTCACTGTCAGGTCTTCTGATTCTTAAATTGTGTGTGTGTGTGTGTACACGCATGTGTGTGCAATCTCCATAGAGACCAGAAGACAACATTGGATTCTACAGAACCAGAGGTACAAGCAGTTATGAGTCTTGGAGCAGGCACTAGGGACAGTTGTGAGTTGCCTGACAAGAATGCTGGGGCTCAAATTCTGGTCCTCTGGAAAATCAGTACGAGCTCTTAACAGCTGAGCCACTGCTCTAGCCTCACCCTGCCTTAAGACGATGCTGAGACTCAGAGCCAAACTTTGGGCAGAGTGAGGGGATCTTATGAAAGAAGGGGGAGATAGAAAGACCTGGAGGGGACAGGAGCTCCACAACAAACCAAAAACTATGGGCATAGGGGTCTTTGCTGAGACTGATAATCCAACCAAGGACCATTCATGGATATAACCTAGAACCCCTGCACAGATGTAGCCCATGACAGTTCAGTGTCCAAGTGGGTTCCCTAATAAGGGAAACAGGGGCTGTCTCTGACATGAACTCAGTGGCTGGCTCTTCGATCACCCCCCCCTGATGGGGGAGCAGCTTTACCAGGCCACAGAGGAAGACAATTTAACCAGTTCTGATGAAACCTGATAGGCTAGGATCAGATAGAAGGGGAGGGAGGAGGACCTCCCCTATCAGTGGACTTGGGGAGGGGCATGGGAGGAGAAGAGGGAGGAAGGGTGGGATGGGGGGGTGAAGGGGGGCTACAATTGGTATACAAAGTGAATATACTGGAATTCATACAAAAATTAATTAATTAAAAAAAAGAATGATTTAGATTCAGATTTTTGGCTTTTGCACCAGGCCAAAACTCAGGTTGAGTATTTTCAAAACTATTCTAATCTATTTTCCTGAATTGCATTCCTAATTTGTCTCAAATAAATGTATTTTTTTTTTTTTCAGTAATGGGGAATCACATTCAGGGCCATGTGCGAGAACACTAGGCCTGTGCCCTACCATTAAGCTATACCACCAAGTACTAATTTTTTTGTTTTGTTCTGGAGTAGGTTGATAAAAACAAAACCTTCCGATGCAATCCTTAAAACCCAGCACTTGGGAAGCAGAGGCAGCCAGATCTCTGTGAGTTTGAGGCCAGACAGGACTACATAATAAAACCCTGCCTCAAAAACAAACAAAACACCAAAACCAAACTAAAACAACCCTAAGCAGAGTGTAGTGGTTCCATGCCTGTAATGACAGCACTCTTTCAGAGGCAGGAGGCTAGAGTTAGTGAGCATGGGCTACATAGGGGGCCCTAGCTTAAGAAAACAAAGTAATACAAAAAGTTTACAAAAGTGGGATGGTACTAAAAGTAAAGCAAATGTAATCTGTAATCTGACCTGAGATGGAAGATAGCAGCCAAACTTACCAAGCAGGCCAATAGCAGCTGACGCTTGCTCTATTTTAACCCTAAACAAAAGAAGTAACTTAAAATAACACAGATGTTAACTAACCCGCTATTTTTCTCTTTTGCTTCCTGTACCCACCTTAGGAGGAAAGTGACTTTGAAATGACCAGTTTGCTTTGTGTGTTTTCTTTCTGCTTTCTTCAAGTCTTTTCCTCTGTATAAAGCTAGGCTCGGCTTGGTGGTAGCTCTGTGGTAGTGTGCTTTCCTGGAAGCTTGGCTCAGCACTACTGAAAAGCCAGTCAAGAACACTAACCTCTTCTATTTGGTTCATTGAAACACATACTATGTCCTGATTTTAGAATGAAAAAATAAAACCAACTAATATGTGTAAAAAAGTTTTGTCACTAAAATTCTTTTTACATTAATTATTTATTTCATGTATGTGTGTGGGCCTGGGCATGACACATGTGAAGGGGTCGGAGGACAGCTGGTAGTCAGTTTTCTCCTACCTTCTTGTCAACTCAGGTTGTCAGTCTTGGTGGCAAGTGTCCTTATCCACCGAATCATCTTCCCTTCTTACCCTTTGATAGCTCATTATACCAATTTTATGTAGCAACTGAGCTCCCTGAGAAGGGAACTGGCTGGGCACTGGCTGGGCAAGCTATGACAGAAGGAGTAAACAGGAAACAAAAAGGGTTGTTCTGTTTTTGAGACCAGGTCTTCTCATGTAGCTCAGTCTGGCCTTGAACTTTCTGTATAGCCAAGGATGACTTTGAACTCCTGATTCTCCAGACTTCATCTCCCAAGTACATCAGCCCTGAACTGAAATCTTTTGAAAATTTAATGTGTGTGTGTGTGTGTGTGTGTGTGTAAGAGAGAGAGAGAGAGACAGACAGACAGACAGATGTGTGAATGTGGGTGCACAAATGCCGTGGGGGTTGTGTAGAAGTCAGAGAATAAGTTTGTGTAGCTGATTTTCTCCTTTAACAGTCTGCCTTAATTACTTTTCTACTTCTGTGATAAAACACAATGACCAAGGCGACTTATAAGAGGAAACATTTCATTTGGGCTCATGATGCCAAAGGATTAGAGTCCATGTCATCATGGCAGGAAATGTGGCCGCTGTCAGGGAGGCAGGTGCTGGAGCAGTAACTGAGAAGTCACACCTTGAGGCAGTAACGACAAAGGAGGGGGATGGGGAGAGTGGGGAAAGGCTAACTGGAAATGGCCTGGGCTTTTGAAACCTCACACCTCCTAATTTCTCCCTGACAGTTTCACCAGCCGGGGACCAAACATTCAAATATATGGGGCTGGAAAGACGCTCAGCAGTTAAGAGCACTTGCTCTTACAGAGGACCTGGGTTGATTCCAGCACCCACATGGCAGCTCTAACCATGTATAATGGGATCTAGTGTCCTCTTCTGCTCTGCAGACATACTTGCAGAGAAAGCACCCATATACATAAAATGCATAAACAAATACATCTTAAAGAAAAAAGAGTAATTACACAAGTCTATGGAGGCCATTCACATTCAAACCACAGAGTCCCAGAGATGAACTCAAGACATCAAGCTTGTGTGGTGAGAGCTTTACCCTCTGAGCCATCTGGCCCCCAATGGACAGATCTCTTGAGTGCTGTCTTGTGCTGTGGTCCTGGGCAAGAGTTTATGGTAGGATTCTGAAGATGACTAGCAGCATTGAAAAGTGGGTAAGGATTCATGGGGATGTGGGCTCCCTCCCTCTTTCCTCAATGCTGCCTGCCTGAGGACAGGGAGGGTAACATGGTCCTCTGTTCTCCCTTGCCCTGCCTCACTTCTGGGAGCTACAGGAACAATGAATTTGAGAACCATAAGTTACAAGTATGGTCGCTTCACTAGTTTAAAGTACAAATTATGGTCACATTCTCCGCCCCACCATTAACTGCTTGAGGTTTCAGAGAGCTTATCAGCCGGGCAATCTGACCCGAGGGAGGCTTTTCTTCTACCCCAAAGAATTGTTCAACCCTGGAGGACAATTGTGCTTCATGCAGGGGCTCTGTTGAGCACTGGTCTTCCACTTCAGGGCCTAGAACACTAGTGTCAGGAACACATGACCAAAATCCTTTTTTTTTTTTTTTTTTTTTTTTTTTGGCGATGGTCTCACAATGCAACCTTGCTGGCATGGAACTCAATATGCAGACGAAGCTGGTCTTGAATTTATGGGACTCCTCTGGCCTAGCCCTCCCGAATGCAGGGCTTAGCAAGGGTGTGCCTCCACAGCCTGCTCATTCACTAGCTTGAGCTCTAACAATTTGTTTTGTTTTTCAAGACGTGGTTTCTCTGTGTAGCCTTGGCTGTCCTAGAACTCACTCTGTAGACCAAACTGGCCTTGAACTCAAAGATCGACCTGCCTCTGCCTCCTGAGTCTGGGTTTAAAGGCATGCACCACCACTCCCCTGCTGGCTGAGTCTTCATCCTATGGTTGAGTCTGGTCACCACTCTAAAATGCATTCCTACCAGTAAATTCTTAGGTACGCAGGGACAATTTTTTTTTTTTACTTTGTCTGTCTTCTTTTAGATTTATTTATTCTATTTCATGTGTATGAGTGTTTTGTCTATACGTATGTAGTAAGTGTGTCATGTACATGCCTGGTGCCCATGGAAGCCAGAAGAAGTCTTTGGATTCCCTAGAACTGGAGTTTGGGATGGTTTTGAACCATAATGTGGGTAATGGGAATCAAACCTGGGTCCTCTGTAAGGGCAACATGTAGCATCTTAATGGCTGAGCCATCTCTCCAACCCCCAGGGACTCGTTCTGAATGACCATTTAGGAAGGGGTCATCTTTGGATGGAGTCTAATAACTTGGGGGTTCACAGGGATGAGACTAGACCTTTCTCACAAGTGTCACCTGCAATCACAGCCTTACCTTCCTCCCTAGTTTCAGTGCTTCCCTGAGTGGCAGCGTTTGTCGGGGCCCAAAGTACTCTGTTTTGTTCTCTCAGGGCCTGTTTACACTTGATAATCTCAAGACTGCCAAATCAGAGCCAGCCTCCTCCAAGGTGACTTGTGTCCCCAAGGACAAGGACAAGAAACTCTCCGCCCCTGTTATACTTGTCCTTCTCTGGGCTAGTTCTCCAGAAAATAAGGGGCTTCAGAAATAATTTGAGGTATTTTTACTTTGTGCCAACTTGACTCAGAAGGGTCTCAGGGACTTCTGTGTGAGAGAAAACCCTCAGACAGGGGCACCCGCCACATACAGACCTCAGCCTCCTGACACTCACCAGGTCCTTTTGCCTGAACTTAGCAGGAGACTTCGGGCAACACTGCCTCTGATAGAAGGATCTGGGTGCTAATAAAATATGTTTAAAAGCAATGCAAAACAGACTAGGACATTCATAATTTCAGGGCTGGGTAGGTTAAGGCAGGAGGATTCTAACAAGTTTGAGGTTAGTCTGGGCCATATATTAATTTCTAGGATAGCTTGGACTACAGAAGAATGAAACAAACAAAACAAACAAACAAAAATCACCACCACCAACAACCAAATTAAAAAAAAAAAAACAAAACCAACAAACCAAATAAACAAAAAAACATCATCATCATCAACAACAACAACAAAAAGGGGACCAGCAAAATGGCTCCATGAGTGAAGGTGCCAGCTGCTGAGCTGGACAACCTGAGTTCAGTTTCTTTTTCCTTTTGCTTTTCTTTCTTTCTGTTTCTTTTCTTTTTTTGAGACAGGGCTTCTCTGTGTAGCCCTGGCTGTCCTGGAACTCACCCTGTAGACCAGGTTGTCCTCGAACTCACAGAGATCTGCTTGCCTCTGCCTCCTTAAGTGCTGGAATTAAAGATGGCCTGCCTCTGAGTTCAGTTACTGCAGCTGATACAGTGGAAGGAGAGAACCAACTCCCTCAAGTTGTCTTTTGACCTCTACGCTCAATGCCATGGTACTCACACTGCTGTTACCTTGTCCCTCTAAATAACAATGTAACAACAACAAGAACAACAAATACGAAATATATGAAATACGAAAGCTATTGAGGCTAAACCAATGAAGAACTGCTCCTTACCCAGTAGGACGGCTTGTTTTGTCTTTTAACAAGTAATGCCGGAAACATTGAGAAGTGAGACACCCACACCACTGGTGGGGAAGGGAGGCAGTTCAGTGGCTCCTCAGAAAGCTCAGCCTAGTCCACATCATTGAACAACTTCATTTCTGGGGTAAACCTGTAGCATTTGTTTCGATAGCTAGAAGGAGTAATAGCTCCACCAGCCGTCAGTGGATGAATGCATAGTCCAAGAGCAGAAGCCTTTTTGATCATTAGCAGTGAAGGAGAGAGCTGACAAGCTGGCTCAGCAGGTAAAGGTGCTTGCCTCACAGCCCTGACCCCCTGAGTTCAGTCCCAGAACTCACACAGCGGAGGGAGTAAATCAACTGTGCAAGTTGTTCTCCGGCCACCGTACGTGCAGCACACACCCCCATATGCAAGAATGTGCGTGCTCGCCCATGCTCTCGCACACGCACACGCATTTGCACTAAATTGCACTCTGATCAGTGCCACCACACACATGACCCTCGAAAACATTACAGTAAGTGAAACAAACTAGGCACAAAAGGGAAATATGCTGTGATCCCATTTCTATGATGCTAAATACAGCTCACCAGGAACCATGGTTTTAAGTTCCTGTGCTAGGCCCTGTATGTGAAAATCGAGTGAAGCCAGTTAAAGGTCCAGTCACCAAAGCTGAAACTAAGCTGTTTATGTGACTGTCTGATTACACAGTAAATAAGAAACCTGAAGTAACCTGATGTTTACAGTGTCTACAAGGAAAACTAACAGTCTCTTCTTGGTTTTGGCTTCTGCCTCCACACTCCACCTCCCATCCTAGCCTGTCCTCCTTCCCATATTATGATCACCTTTTCTACTTCTAAAACCAATCTCTTTTGCTTTGCTCATTGAACCACTTCAACAAGAATCAACTAGTAGTTTTGCTTAATTAATTAATTGAAAGTAATTAATTAACAAATTAGTTAATATATTGCAGGCTGGTCTCAAACTCCGGATCCCTTTCTTCCACCTCCTGCGTGCTGGGTTCTTGGTGTGAGTCACCATGATTCTCTATGTGATTTCTTTTGCCTTATTAGGCTTCAAACAGGGTCACTCTGTATTTTCTAGGGAAGTGTTCTACAAAGAGTGCTACATCTTAGTCTCATTATTACTTTTTATTTTGAAAAGAGTGTCAGTAAGTTGTTCAAGGCTGGCTTTTACCTAGCTCTGTAGCCCAGGCAGATCATAAGCTTGTGATCCTCTTGCCTCCATTTCTCGAGGAGCCAGGTTGCAGGCCTCCTCTACCAGGTGTTTACTTACTTGTTTGTTTAGACAAGGTCTCACACTATAGCCAGGCTCACCTGGGGTTTTACTATGCAACTTAGACTGGCTATGAGCTCACAGCAATCTTCTTGCCTCAGCTAAGGTACTGGGATTATAGACATGGTTTACTTAGGGTCTTTAAACTAAATGGTGACTTCCTCCTTTGACAACGAGCTACTTACAATAGGCAAATCACCAAGACCAAAAGTACAATAAGAGGATACCAGGGACTACGAAAGGAGACCAGGGAGCTCCTAATTAATGATCACAGAGTCCCCATTTGAGATGATGAGAAAGTCTGGAAAAGGATCATGGTGGTAGTTATATAACATGGTCAATATAGCCAGTGGCGTTACATTCTGTATCTAAAATGTTCTATTTCATGTCTTATGTGTTTTACCACGTGCATACAAAATACTGAGGCTACTTCTCTTTGCAGAGATTTGATAGCTGGAGTGTGGGTGGGAGAAGAAGCCTGTTTTCAGTTCCATCTGCTTCTGTGGTCAGAGGGTTTCCTTTTGGTCTATGGCTGTGAGATTAGATGGTGTGGGAAGTAAGGAGAACCCAGTCCCCACGCACACAGGGACATCGTCTTCCATTTCATCCTTCCAGAGACTGTCCTGGCCAAAGGCTCCCAGGGATTGGAGCCTTCACTTCACTCTACAGGGTACACGTGGGAAACTGAGGTCACCTCTGCCCTGGGAGCAGACCATGTTAGACTAGGCAGTGGAAATGACCTATGAATTCTGTGCTTTGAAGCTTCTTCAACTGGGTTAAGGTGGAGACATGTCACTGAAAGCTAAGATGGTTCCACACATAGATAAAGATGAAGCCACCTCTTCCTAGGTTTGGTGGGGACAGTCACCTAACCCAAAGCAAATATTTCTCTGCATTCTGTCTCCCATTCTAGCCTGTCCTCCTACCCGATATTATGATCACTGCTCCAGCCTGTGTCCCCAGGAGACCTTTTAGGGAACAGAATAACAAGATAACTGATGGGCCAGAACATAAGGTTCCTAGATTAGTTTATCTGACCAGCAAATTGTCACATGGAACATTGGTTGAAGGGATCTGAGGTCTGGAGGCTCTGGGAAGATAGAAACTTCCTCCTGTCTCTGGTGCTCTTCCAGGCCTGAGATCTCGTGGACAAGCAATGGAGCTTCAAACTCCCTCCCCCCAGAAAAGTGAGAGAGAGAAAGAGACAGAGAGAGAGAGAGAGAGAGAGAGAGAGAGAGAGAGAATTAATAGACCTCTACATCCAACCCCTCAGGCAAACAGCAATTTTCCTCTGGAGCAGTTCAGATGAAAAAGGCCCAAGGGCCAGAGTTAACCTACTGAAATTGACACAGAGCTGTGCCCAGAACAGGGCTGATTTCAAGGAAGTTTTGTTTCATTAAAGTTCCAAGAGTGTCCTCTCTACACACTCTGAACTAGCAACGGCATTAATCAGTTCAGGGAGAGAGCAGGTGGTCACGAAACAGTGGCAGCAGCTCACTGTGGGGTCATTAAAGGCTGTCAGTTGACTCAAGGGCCTTTCCCTGCCTAGGATGGGCGATCTGAAAGGGCTTCACAACAGAGGGACTCTTCTTTTTAAAATTCTTTATTTATTATAATTTATTCACTCTGTATCCCAGCTGTAGCACCCTCCCAATTCCACCCTCCCTCCCTCTTCTCCCATACAGCTTCCCCAGTCCACTGATAGGGGAGGTCCTCCTCCCCTTCCATCTGACCGTAGCCTATCAGGTCTCATCAGGACTGTCTGCATTGTCTTCCTCTGTGGCCTGGTAAGGCTGCTCCACCCTCAGGGGAAGGTGATCAAAGAGCCAGCCACTTAGTGCATGCCAGAGACAGCCCCTGTTCCCCTTACTAGGGTACCCACTTGGACACTGAGATGCCACAGGCTACAACTGTGCGGGGGTTTTAGGTTATCTGCATGCATGGTCCTTGGTTGGTGTATCAGTCTCAGAAAAGACCCCTGTGCCAGATTTTTTTGGTGCTGTTGCTCTCCTTGTGGAGTTCCTGTCCCCTGTAGGTCTTTCTATCTCCACCTTCTTTCATAAGATTCTCTGCACTCTGCCCAAAGTTTGGCTGAGTCTCAGCATCTGCTTTGATACCCTGCAGGGTAGAGTCTTTCAGAGGCCCTCTGTGGTAGGCTCCTGTCTTGTTCCCTGTTTTCTCCATCCCATTTGCCTTTCTGAATGAGGATTTATCATCTTACCCAGGGTCCTCCTTCTTGCTTAGCTTCTTTAGATGTACAGATTTTAGTATGATTATCCTACATTATATGTCTAATATCCACTTATAAGTTCATATATACCATGTGTGTCTTTTCGCTTCTGGAAATACCTCACTCAGGCTGATCTTTTCTAGTTCCTGCCATTTCCCTGCAAATTTCATGATTTCCTTGTTTTTAATTGTTGGGTAGTATTCCATCGTGAAAATGTACCACAATTTCTGTATCCATTCCTCAATTGAGGGATATCTGGGTTGTTTCCAGATTCTGGCTATTATGAATAAAGTTGGGGTACAGAGCTAAACAGAGAATTCTCAATAAGGGAATATTGAATGGCAGAGAAACACTTAAAGAAATGCTCAATGTCCTTAGTCATCAGGGAAATGCAAATCAAAACAACTCCATCTTTTACCTATCAGAATGGCTAAGATCAAAAACTCAAGTGACAACACATGCTGGAGAGGATGTGGAGAAAGGGGAACCCTCCTCCATTGCTGGTGGGAATGTAAACTTGTGCAACCACTTTGGAAATCAATCTAGCACTTTCTCAGACAATTAGGAATAGCACTTCCTCAAGATCCAGCTATACCACTCCTAGGCATATATCCAAAAGATGCTCAAGTATACAACAAGGACATCTGCTCAACCATGTTTGTAGCAGAGGGACTCGTAATTTGGAGTCTAGGCTACTTTTTGGAGTTGGGCAGGGCCAAGGGTGGTAATTCTGGCCCTGCTAAAGTCTCCTGTGCCCTGAGCACTCAGTGTTAACCAGGATGAGAACAGGGAGAGCGGCTTTGAGCCCTTGCCAGGGTTGAGCTGGTGTTGGATGCCTCATCAGTATACCTGAGAGGACAGTGCTGAGCCCCGACCTCTCAGGAGCTCAGGGTGTTGAGTGGCACCCCTGGAGGTAAGCGCAGCAGTTGGGGCTGGCTCTCTACTCGGGATGCCCAGCTTAGTGGCTTTCTTTCTCTGCCCCGGACCCTCTGAGAACTGTTTTCTTTACACTTGTCAGACACTTGTCCTCCTGGAGAAACCACTTCTCTGCCTTGAGTCTCTGTTACAGCACCCAGGGCAACCAAGGGACCCAAGGAGCAGGTGGGAAATGACTCAATTACAATCTGAAACCCTGGAGTGATGAAACCAGAAGGGGCTGTCGGCTTTGTCTTACCCAACTTTCCACTTTACAATAAAGAAATTCAGACCCAGATGGAGAAACTTAAAAGCTTTCCAGTGAGCTTGGAGCTGACCTGATGGCAGGACTTTTCAGGGAAGAAGCGATTACTTTAGAAGTCTGAAACCCGGTAAGTCTCAATGTGAGACCCTGCCAGGAGAGGGCCCCAGTTTGCTGATGAAGATGGACAAAGAAGAGCCTTCTTAGTAAGAGACCCTGCTGTAGGCAGAATGTTGCTTTCATTTGTTTAGATTATTATTATAGCATAAGGAGCAAGTGTAACAATAATTTAGGCTGAAAAGTCACAGATATCATGCATAAGGCAGGGAACTTTAGCTAGGGAGAGCAGTTTGAGAAACCCTGGGTGGGAAGGACAGACAGACGAGACCTCGGGACAGGCCAGGTCTGAACTGCAGATGTTGTTGTGCTACAGAACTGTGGTGGGGGTGGGGGTGGGGGTGGGGGTGGGGGTGGGGGTGGAGGTGGGGGTGGGAATGCACTCCTGCCCTTCGCCACCCCACGATCATCCTCTCCCCTTTCTACACAGCCTTGGAGTGTCCTTCCTGTACTTTCAATCACCTGGACCTGCAAATTCCAGACAGCCCAGAGTCTGTCTGGGCTAGAGAAGACACTCCTGAGACTTGGTTCTTGTCTGTAATGTGATGGAGTAGACTTGCCTGGAGTTGTTTACGGGGATAGACTTAGGGGAAGGGCAGAGGGGCAGCCATTCTTTACGGCTACCAAACTAGGCGGATTTTCTGGAAGATAAGCGCTGAAAAGGGCCACCTAATGTTTTATTCCACTATTCTCTCCCTCCCCCTTTTCTTGATGCCTTTTTGAGATGGGGTATCACCAAGTTGCCTAGGTTAGCCTTCACCTAATGAGGTAGCTCAGGTTAACCTCAAACTTGATGTTCCGGCTTCAGCCTCCCAAGTGCTTGGATTACAGGCAAATACCACCACACTGGGCTATACCACTCTGAGATGTCACGTTTCAGAAACAATCTGGAAAGGACTGGTAATCGCTCCTCAGTTATAGCCCAGGGATTGCCCCACCAACAGCAGTTGGCGTTTTCTTCTCTAGGTCATCATCTGATCCTTGTGGAAGCCCTGAGAGTTTCCGCCAGATCCAGCTTCCTTCTCTCCTACAGTGATCTCAGGATTCCGGCATTTTCATTTCACTATTACCCACGAATGATTGGAAGATAACTCCTTTCTCTCATATGTCCCTGGGGGTCCAGTAGTTCATCTGAACTAGAGAAAATACTAAGTAGCTGCCGGAGGAAACCAGTGGAGAGCAGCTCCACTGGACAGAGTGGCCTCCTAGGCCGTGTCGTAGGTCTGCACCTGAATACCCAAAAGGAAGCAGGAGCCAGTGCAACTTAAGGGGTTGAGCTTGCATATAGCCAGCCCATAGGGGCCTTGGGGAAGGCAGGGGCAGCTGACCTCAGTGAAGAGAGCGAGTGGTAGAGCTTAGGCCACTTCTTTTGATTTGCTTTCGGCTGTCCTCCTTGCTTTTCTGGCTCAGCAACGCCCAGGATTCTGGGCATGTCTGGCCTTCTAAAAATACCCAAGCTGTCCAGAGCCTCCCAGATGTCTGAGCGCTGAGTCTGTGATTTCCCTGACTGTAATGGGACAGTCCAGACAGACATGGGCAGCCTGGGGTGGCTCAAGCCACTTCCTCTGCCTCCCACCCACCAGCCCACCAGGAGCTCCTCCCTACCCCACCTCCCTACCCTTGCAGCACAAAGGAGGCTAGACCCCATAGACTGCTGACTCCAGCCCTTTCTGGGAAAGATGAGAGAACTAATGTCCAAAGACCTGTGCAAGGCACCAGTGATCATCAGGACCTCCATAGCCACTTCCCCCAGCACTCAGGCCTCACCCGATGGTGCCTCCCTTCTTTATGCTGCCTGGAGACTGGGCTTTGAGTCTAGTCTGTCTGACTAGCTAGCCTGTCAGTTGGAAGCTCCTAACAGCAGAGACCAGAGGAACCCTCAGTCTCCATGATGCTTGAAAGGTGTCCCATCCAGAGGTCACATCAATGAGTGGAGATTGGTAGATAGGGCCCCACTGGGAGACAGAACCTTTGCAATCTACTCCAGGGTCGGCTGCCATGACACTGTGTCTTTATCAGTTCCTGCCATCCCAAAACAATGAGCAGGCACCCAGTCTGCTGGGAGTTCCTGTCCTCTTATGCTCCACGGTGAGGAGAAGGACACACCCTCCTGGTTCCATCCCACTGGAGGTTCTTAGCATCTCTCTCTTGTGACTCTGAACACCAGTCTCCAGCAACACCCCATGCCCCAGCCCCGTTCTACAAATGATGCCACTTTTGCCTCTGGTTCCAGATGCCAGGAGTAAACAACCCCTCTCTCCTAATTCACTAGGACCTTGAGTAAGGAAGGCACTGGCCTTTTGGGGGGGGGGGGTTGCAGTTTCATTACCTCTAAATTGGAGAAATGAGCCAGGCATGGTGGTACATACCTACAATCACAGCTCTGGGAGCTGCGGAAGGAGGAGTGTGGCCAGCTTGAGGCTACCCTGGACTGCAAGTACCAGGTCAGCCAGCGCTGCAGAGCAAGGCCCTCTTTCAAACAACAACAACAACAACAACAACAACAACAACAACAACAGAAAAGCCGGGTGTGGTGGCTCATGCCTTTAATTCCAGCCCTCCATAGAAAGAAGCAGGCAGAGCTCTGAAAGTGTGGGGCCAGATGGGTTTACACTGTGATTTCCAGGCCTACTAGGACTAAATAGTGAGACTCTGTCTCAAAACATAATTAATGAATCAATTAATTTTAAAAAGTGGAGAACTGGTCTGGGATCTGGCTCTGTGGCAGGAAACTCGCCTAGCATGAGTGGGAGCTCCCAGGTTTAATCCACAACACAACAGCAGCACAGTAAAGAAGAAAAAGATACCAATAAAGTGGAAAACATAGAATGGCTCCATGGTAGGGCACTTCCCTAGCATATGAAAGCCATAGGGTTTGGTCCCCAACATGGCCAATAAATGAGTTAATTGGTTTAGTTTAAGGGAGATAAGATGCTGATTCTTAGGTCATGGTCACCATCTACAGAGAGATCTTCACGGGGCTGGCATGATGGTTCAGAGAGTAAATGGCACGCGCTGTACAAAACTGAGACCCCAAGTCCAAGCCCCCGGGCCACAAGAAGACAGAACAGAACCGACTCCACAAAGCTGTTCTCTGAGCTCCACAAGGGTGCTGCAGTCCACACTGAATAGTCACTGTCTCTCTATGCATCTAGCCTCTAGCAGGTAGGGAGAGGAGAGCCAGGGAGCTCCAGAACCACGCATAGGCTCTTCCTAGATAAAATACCAGAGGGTCTGTTGACTAACAAAGTTAGCCAAGAAAATGTGGGGGAAAGGCAAGGAATTATGAGAACTCAGGCAGCCTGGATCAGAAGCCTGTCACTTCTTGCCTCCCCCCACTTCTCTGCTTGGCGACCTAATGTTCCAAGATCCCAGGCTTCCCGGAGAGATGTCACTTTCATACTCCTCCATAGGTTGTTTTTATTTTTCATTTTTTATGTAGTTCTGGTTGTTCTGAAACCATGTAGACCAGGTTGGCCTTGAACTTACAGAGATAAGCCTGCCTTATCCTTTGTGCTTAATTCCTTTGACAGGGCCTTACTCTAGTTAAAGCTAACTGAGGACTCTTTATGTAGCTCAGGCTGGCTGAGCTCATGGAAGTCTTGCAGACTCAACCTCAAGAGTACTGGGATTATAAGCACGAACTACCACATCCGTCACTGTAGGACTCCCTCTCTCTGACTCTCTCCTCAGATGATGAGTTTCCCAAAGAAAAGGCCCTGTTGGATCTTTGAGACTAAATACTGTATTCATCTAGCATTAGTCCAAAAGAGGATCTATCGGGGGAGGTGTGTATGTACGTGGCTCTGTGTGAGTGTGAGGGAGTGAGTGTGTGTGTTGTGTATTGACAGGATCTCTAGCTCGTTCAGGCTAGCATCCAAATGGGGATGTAGTCAACAGATGACTCTGAGTTTCTGATCCCCCTGATGCCAACCTCCATAGTACTGAGATTATAGAGCGCACCGCTTTTCTTGGTTCATGCAGCGTTAGAGATTGAAGCTAGAGCTTTGTGCATATTAGACAAGCCTTCTACCAACAGAGCCACATCTCCTTCTGAGATTCCCTGATCTCTAATGCCTTCCCTAGCCTTGGGGATAAGAAATCAGAAAGAAAAATGAGCTGGGGAAATGGAGGAACCAGCCGCCGTCTCCCTTCCGGTGGCTCTCTCAAGTCCGTGCTGATTGACTGTGCGCCGCTGAAAAGAATTAACCAAAGGTGGTCCTTGTGTCTGGACTCCTCTCTGCAGAAGAAGGGCTGAAGAACCCAGACCCTCAGATACCCTCAGCTTCTGGGTGTCCCAAGGATGTTCCTCAGCCTAGGTGAGAACCCACTCATGCTACTTTACATTTTCACCTTCTGGGTGATTAGTTTCAGAACATTTCAAAGGTTAGCTGGCTTAACTGGCAGTCAGAGTTGTGGGGTTACTGAAGGGAGGCAGGTAGGTGCTCATCAGTGCCGCAGAGAAGAGGCTCCTGCACCACTGGTGGAAGGGAAATAGAAATATGAAACAATTATGCTGTGCATGTGCCCATGGGATCACATGGCATGAGCCCGGGAGTTTGAGACTAGTCTGAAAAATATAGTGAAACCCTGTCCAAAAACAAAGAAAAACAATGAAAAAAATGTAGGCTTGTGGATCTTGGTGGTAGAGAGCTACTTTAGCATTGCCTAGCACCTGTGAGACCCCAGGTTCAATTCTAGCGCAATGAAGGCAGCAACAGGAACACACACATTTTTTTCTGTATTTCTCTCTCCTAAAGAAGGCAAAAGCACTTTAGAGAATCATTGTTTGAGATCATGTGTTTAAGATCAGGCTTCCCTATAAATGCCCAGGGTACCTCACTGCCTTCCCATCAGAGCTAATCCCTTTCTAAGCCAGGGTCTCTCCATCTTTAAAACAAACAGGTTCCATCAGTACCAGAGGGCTCATGATTTTCTGGGTGTTTCTTCTGTCCCCAACTACACAGTTGAAACAAAGTTTCATCAAGCTCAAGCTCCTACTCTCCAGAGACTGAGGCAAATAGGCCTTCTGCCACAAGCACACAAGATTTTCTCTTGTCCTCAGGGAGCCCAGAACTGATGCTGACTGGCCTGAGTCTCCAGGAGGAACAAGACCATCTGGGAGATGGCACACCCAGAGGCCCACAGCCTCGTTGCTGCCTAGAAAAGATGTGGAAAGGAAGCCTGGTTCAGAGTGAAACGGAAGTGCCTGAGGTCTGACAGTTGCTCTCTCAAGCCTGTGCAGCCAGGAGGGAAGTAAAACTGCCCGGCATCTGCACTTTGGCCCTGAAAGTTCATGGGACAGCAACAGGTGAGGAGGCCTGGTGCAAGCTTGCTGTCCAGTCTTGAGTCCTGGCCAGGGGGTATCTTTGGAAAGTAGACAGGCTCAAGGAGTCAGGAGGAGGATAAAGGAAAAAGCTATGAGAGAGGTTTGAGACCTTGGGCAAATCTCAAATGCTTCTCTGAGTTCATTGCTTCTATTTTAAGAAATAGGGTTTGGCTAAATTCACCCCTGCAATAGGGGTTTCTGGAATGGGGGCAAATTGGGGTATGAGGGGCAATTTGTTTACAAGGAGTCCGGCCTGTAACCTTGCGGGCAGGGGACTCGGCATTGTGGAGGACAGTTAGCAGAACAGGGGATAATCCTAATTCTCGATGTGTGAACCAGGGAAGAGGTCTTGTCGGGGGGGGGGGGGGCTCCAGGAGCAGGGCACAACTTTCCTAAGGCCACACGGCTAATTAGTTGTTGAGTTGAGGACTGAGTTTGGAAAGAAAGAGGAATTCAGAAGAGGGCACAGCCAAAGAGAAGCAAATGCTTGGTGATCTGAACAAGGTTAGACCTGGAAGACTAATTCTGAGTTAGGGAAAGGAGGACGCTCTCACAGAAGCAGGGGCTTTGACAAGCCCTGTGGCTCACATCGATAATCCAGCACTTAGAAGGCTCAGGCAGAGGGCAGGTTGTGAATGTGAGGCCAGCTCAGGCTGCAGGGTGAGTCCCAGGATAGTGTGGATTACAGAATGAGACCTTGTGTCAAAACAACAACAAAACCTAAGCAAACAATTATTATTATTTTTGTTTTTGAGACCGTCTTACTATACGGCTCCAGCTGGCCTTAAACTCAGAGATCTCCTGCCTCTGCCTTATGAGCGCTGGGATCCCAAGGCGGGCCACAGCACCCAGCTGTGAGCAAATTATTCATTAATAAGAATGGCTTGGAACTGGCATTTAAAGGGGAAATGGGAGATTGTCCTGCAGAGAGAAGGGGGAAAGGTGCTGAAGGCAAGGGGAACAGCATATTCAGAAGTTGTTCAACCGTGTGGAGTTGGTAAGACAGCCTGGCGAGTCGTTGGACGAAGAATGCACATGCTGTGAGCAGAGCATCAGAGCAGCACACGTGAGAGGCGAAGATGGCTAGGCCGGCTGGGGCCGACCAACAAGCTTGCCCTTCCTTCCATCCTAGCCCCCACGAAGATGCTTACAGTGCAGAGTGGACAGTGGAGGGGCAGGAAGGGGTCCTCTGAGGCTCATCCTTGGCTGTATCTCCTCCCATAGACCAGGGAATCCTCTACCAATTTCAAGCAAGTCCTTTAATGAAGACTCAAAATAAATGGAAAATCCTAGATCTTAGATGGAAGGATTTCTGGAGCCATTGAGAGGTTGCAGCTAGCTCTTGTTAGGTGCCTTATTCCTAAAAAAATATTTGAAAGATGCCACCAAGAACTATTTGAAGAATAGGCCTCAAATATTCAAGGAATATTCACAGTATAGGTGTGGTGATCCCCACCACACACACATTTGGGAAGCAGAGGCAGGAGGATCAGGAGTTCAAGGTCATTCTTGGTTAAATAGTGAATCTGAAGCCAGCCTAGGCTATATGAGACCCTGTTTGTTTGGTTTGGTTTGCTTGTTTGTTTGTTTTTTAAGAAAAAGAAAAAAAGGATAATTTGATTGTATATAGTGGACAACAGTATAGAGTTCCATGTTGTATTACTTTCAAATTAACCAGGATAATACAAAAAGGATGATGAGAGTTAAAAGTCACTTATCTGAAATATTTTGAACGAGTTCTTGAATAATATTTGTGGACGACAACAACAAAAACAAAATCTCCCAAACCGTGGACTTACTTTGGAATATATAAGCAGAGGAGCCCAAGGGCAGACAATGTGATCTCGACAGCTAGGAAGGCAGAGGACAAGAGCATGTGTGGGTGAGGTTGGGCAGCAGCAACTGTCAAGAGGAGTGACAAGAGAGCTGAGGGTGTCAGGCCCCTGCTCCGTTGAGAAAATGAAACATACAAAGGTGTGAAGGAAATGAAAACTGAAATGTGGGCGTTCCTGTGGCTTTGTTCTGGGCAGCTGTGGTTAGCAAGGGAAGTGAAAGGGGCTGAGTGGCTGGCAGGCCAGCTTTCTGAGAGAAGGACAGCTTGTGAAGGTGTAGAGACCTGTCCCTGCCCAGGGTGGAGTAGGGTGAGGGGCTATACTTTGAGAAAAGCCGAGGGTCAATGGGAAGCATCATATCCTTGCCCTCAGGGGCCCGTTTCTTTCTGCCAAGCTCTTTCTTCTTCTACCTTTCCAGAAACCGTAGGGTTTCTGTCAGGCCCTGCCAGCCCCTTAGAGAGCCAGGGTGAAGCTACTGTTCCTTGGCTTCCTGCTGCTTCCTGCTCAGCTGCTCGAGCAGGAAAACAGCCAGGCTCTGCCTGGAGGCACGTTTTGTTCTGTGCCTTGCATCACAGCAGCAGCTTTTCCCTTGCCACGGTGCTCTAACTTGTTGACTCTGCCCACAAGAGGCTTTTCGAGTGACAGATAAATGAGAATCAGAACCCGCAGTTCCCTAGAAATGCCAGCCCTTTGTAGGGCTGTCCTGAAGTGGGAATAGTGCAGGGGTTGGCTCTGCATTCTGGGAAAAGTCTTGACCTAACTGATCTAAATGGCCGACTCAGGCGTCTTGTATCTGCCTGCAAGAGCCTTCACTGAAGAAATGTACTGAGTTATACGTAGACCAAAGGGACAATCGAGAGGGTGATAAGGCATCGCCTAGAGGCTAACAGCTGAGGAACCTCTTACCTCAGGCCTGGAACCTAGGAAGAAGCAGTGCTGATTAGTGGAACAGGGATCCAGGAAGGAGCAGAGGGAAAATGTCTGCCTTTCTCTGCTCTCATCCTCAAGCCTCCTCATTGTTCCAACCAACCCAAGTGCGAGCTGCAAAGGGGGCCTGACGGCACAGCCTTGAGCCCCCTGAGGATAGGATAGGGATGGTTGGGAAGTGTTGGGTGGAGTTGCCATCTCTACATGTACCTGAAAGGTTGCCACTCAGGTAGAGTGCCCTGTGGCCTTGGTGCAGTCTCTTGGAACAGCACTAGCTTGGAGAAGATTTTTCTGCCACCCCAGAGAATTAGGCATTTAGAGAGCACCGTGGCCCTGATCTCACAGAACTTGAGGCTCTGACTGGGGATGCAGTTCACTGAAAAGGCCAACATGCACAAGGCTCTCTGGGTTTGATCCCCACAATGAAAAAACCGAAACAAACCAAAAGCAAAACCAAAACAGAAAACTAGTGTCTGGCAATAGCCACACAGTTTTCCTGGGTAATTGTACCGACATGTAAAGAGACTTAGCCCTGATGGCCAAACCCGTGCCAACGGCCAGAGTGGGGTGTAGTGAACATGCTGGCAGAAGAGACTGTGAGAGGGTGTCTCAGGGTTCTAGTATCGTGTGTGTATAGTTAGGGCCACAAAGCAAAAGCAGCAGGGACCGAAAGTCAGACCAGTCAATCTGAAAAATCAGTTGACTTAAGCTGTAACTAAGACCCTAAATAAATGCCCAGTATGCAGAGAGGGTGGGCACTGGTGTTAGTGTGACCCAGCCCTAGCTCTCTTGTGTTTTTTCTTCTTCTTTGAAACAAAAATATATTTTTCTTTTTTTTTTTTTTTAGTTGTAAAAGATTTTTTTCATACAATATATTCTAATCAAGCTTTACTCTCCTCCAGTTCTTTTCATAACCTTCCCATTTGTCCAAATCCACAGTCTTTTTCTCTCTCATTAGAAGACAAATAGACATCTGAAAAAATAATAACAGCCAGGTAATGGTGCTACACACCTTTAATCCTAGCACTCTGGAGGCAGAGGTGAGCAGATCTCTATGAGTTCAAGGCCACCCTGGTCTACAGAATGAGTTCTGGGTTTCTACAGAGAAATCCTATCTTGAAAAACCAAAATAATAATAATAATATAAACTAAAAACAAACAAACTGGAATAGGACAAAAAAAAAAAAGCAAAAACAAAACAAAACAAAACAAAAAAACCCCACATGAAACATAGAAATGGCATTCACACATTAGCACACACAGAAATCACATAAAGTCAAGAAGTGGGAAACTATAATATATAAACAAAAGGCCTATAAGGTAAAAACAAACAAACAAACAAAACCAAAAGAACCCAAGTATTATGAGGGAAAAATCTTCCTAAAATACCACTGAGTTTGTTTTGTTTTGGTTGTCTGCTGCTGGGCATGGAGCCTGCCCTCAAGTGTGGTTTGTATGCCCAGGGAGATTCCACTGGGGAAAACTAATGGTTCTTTCATGAGCAGTTATCAACTAGAGAGAGTTTCCGGGTTAGGGGTGGAGGCTGTGTTTATTTCCCCTCTCAGTGCTAGGATCCCATCTGGCTTGGACCTTTGTAAACTCTGTACAGTTTAAAAAATATTTTACGTGTATAGGTGTTTTACCTTCATGTATGTGTATACTACTTGTATGTAGTGGTGTGTGAGGTGGCCAGAAGAAGAACTGGAGTTACAGATGGTTGTAAGCTACCATGTGGTTGCTGGGCATTGAACCCGGGTCCTCTGGAAGAGGTTAAGCAGCCAGTGCTCTTAACCTCTGAGCCACCTCTCCAGCCCGGTGTCTTATCTGTCTGACCTATCCTGCCCTTTCTTTACAGGCCACCCCCTCACAAGCCACTTCTGGGAGGAGTTACTGAAGGTCACAGGCCCTGTGCAACAGACAAGGAAAGAAGGTCACGTAGGTGTAAAGGACCTGCCTGTGTAGGTGGGCCCCAGGCACACCCTCCTTTCAGCCTGGTGGACTGGGCCTCTGTCTCTGTGACCATGTTTACCAGCCCGCCTACTCCACCCTTGGTCAACCTCTAAGTCTTCAGGCCTTCAAATCTATCCATCCAGCATGCCTTCTAGGTTCATTGCCCTTGTTTTTATGGATAGAGTCTAACTAGGCCTTACGGAGGCCTCTGGGCTTGGGGAGTGGGGAGGCCCTGAGAGAGACAGCCAGTGCCTGTGCCCATGACATAGTGAAATAAACACCTAAAGAATCATTGCTTGTTCTGTTCCGTTTTGTTTGAGTTGGGTCTCCATGTGTAGTTCAGAGTGGCTTTAAATTCAGGATTTGGAATGTACTATGTAGGTCAGGCTGGCCTTGAACTTGATTGCTGGACTTACAGGCATGTGCTACCGCATTCCCCCAACCCCTGACAGAATCTTATGTAACCCACGCTGGCCTCAAATTCACTATGTAGCTGAGGATGACTTTGAATCCTGGATCCTCTTTCATCCACCTCCTAAGCCCTAGAATTACAGGTATCTACCCCCATGCCTGGCTTAAAGGGACACTGCTTTTTAAGTTTTAGGCCAAATAACCCAGAAGGGGCCTTGTTAGGAGCTCATTAGTTGGGACTGTCCCCCGAGCTCAGGCCCACCCAGCCTGGCACATTTCTTTCACTGCTCCTCTGTTGTGAGTACTAAGTGCCCAGGCTTCAAGGCCAACTTTCAGTGTAGTTGAGTCCCTTTCTTCACACAGAGACAGTCTGCTCACTGCAGACTCACACATCACTGTGCTTTGGAATCTCTCACACTCAGACCTTGCCTGTCAGGGAGCTCCTGGACACTGTAGTTATAGTCCCCATTCGATCAAGGAAACTTGGTGCCGAATTCCCATGAGGAGGGGCCTGGGTGAACCCAGCAACTCAGAACAGTTAACCCCAGGGCATAGGAGCAGGGCCATCTGGCGGTCCTGCTTCTTACTAATTCTATGAGCTCAGGCAAGTAACTCCATCCTTAAAAATCGAGATAATGGAAGTTGAGAGGATCAGCGGATGAACACATCAAAGCCTCCAGAGCTGTGTCTGGTGCCCCCTAAACATCCAGAAAACGTTAGCTATTATTATGACAGCTATTGTTGGGAGCCAGCTGGGTGTGCTTACAAGCCGCTCCTTCCACCCAGCAAACCCGTGCTGACACACACCTCACCGACTCACACACAGCCACGCTTTTATGTGGAGGACGGTGGCCAACCGTAACCCGTTTTAGAGATGGGAAGGGCCCCAAAGAAGTCAACGGTATTCTTTCACGAAATAAGAGCTAGTTTCCTTCCCTGCGTCAGCCACGGCCTCTCCTGTCACATTAAATTTCCGGCACTGAGCTGGGGGATAACTCAGTAGAGTGGGAAGGGTGCTTTCCTAGCATGCAGGAAGTCCCCAGAATGGAATAAATCGTGTGTGGTGGTGCATGCGTTGTAATCCCAACACTTGGGAAGTAGAAGTTCAAGGTTATCTTTGGCTGAGTATCGAGGTTGAGGCTAGCCTGGAATACAAGAGACTTTGTTTCAAAGGGAACAAAATTACTCCATCCTAAGAGAGGGTTAAACAATAGTTCACACACTGTTCTCATCCTCAGCAAATGTGGCAAAGTGTTTGGATTATGCATTTTGTGTGATAATTTAGGGGGAGACTATCATCTGGTGGCAGATCAGCAGAGCACAGACTGGCCTTGTTAACTGAGGACACAGCTCCAGGGTGCCTCCTAGGCCATGGCCTCACCTGTAAAATGGGACTAATGGCAGTACCTATCTCAGAGGGGTTGTGAGAATTAAATTAGGAATCTGGGTGGAGTGTGTGGAATGGTGTCTGCCGCATGGTGGCTATTATAAGGCACGGGCTAATATTAATATGCCCAGGGTAGACATGCATCAGACAGAAGGGGTGTGTGTGTGTGTGTGTGTGTGTGTCCTGATTTGATGCTCCTCACCCTAGGATTGGCTCTGCTTACATCGTGGGTGGCATCTGTCTCGTAGGGAGACTGCCACCTGCTCCTTCTCTCTGGAAGAGCTTTCTTGAGCCAGGGAATTCCCTCCCATGGCGACCGTCAGCCACTCCAGGCATTCTGATGCCAGATGCTCTGCCCACAACAGCACAGTGAGAAGCAAACCTTTACTTAGTGGCCCAAGCTGGTCTAGGAAGTCAGGCAGGCTTAGACATTGGGGGCATCTACTTAGAAAGACTGGAAGTGGAGGGGAGCATGGACATGTCCGAGCTGCTCAGGGGCTGCTCAGGCTGAGGGTGGTGCTGCAGACAGGGGAAGGGCGGGTGCCCAGGGAGAACAGGCAGGATGCCAGGGTGTCTGCCAGCCTCCAGGACGCTCATTTTGGCTCCCCGCCCTTCGGCAGGCAGCAGGGAGCAGGAAAGCTTGTTTTGTTTAGGCGTTAACTGGGCAGGCTGTGGGAAAATAGGCAAGCAGCTTGCTAAGCTGAAAAGGGCCTGCTTCCTTCACAAGGCCGTTCGTGTAGTTGACCACACTGGTCATGCTGTCCCTGTCTTGTCCCTGTCCCTGTCTTGCTGTCCCTATTCCACAACTCCATCTTTCTCCTTTGGTTCTTCTCTTCTTCCATGTCAGCCTAAGGGGTACCCTCTCCTGCTTCCCAGGCTGGTCCTTGGAAAGCTTCTTGGTGGAACCCTAGCGTTACAGATGAGGAAAGTAGCAGACTCCCCAGGTGTCCATGGTAAGAGAGAAGCAGGTGTAGGACTCTACTGGGCCTCAATCTTCCGCCATGGGAATTTAAAAAAAAAAAACTTTTAAAAGATTTATTTATTTTTATTTTGAGATACAGTCTCTTTGTAGCTCTGGCTGTCCTGGAACTCACTTGTAAACCAGGTTGGCCATGAACTCACAGAGATTCATCTGCCTCTGCTTCCGAGTGACGGGATTAAAGGGGTACTCCGCTATGCTTGGCTTATTTATATTTTTAAAATTTGTGTGTGTGTGTGTGTGTTTTGTCTGCATGTACGTCCAAAACCATTTTTGTGCTTGGTGCCTTCAGAAGCCAGAAGAAAGTGTTGGATCTCCTGGAACTGGAGTAACAGATAGTTGTGAACCACTGTGTGGATGCTGGGAACTGAACCTGTGTCCTCTGCAAGAGCCCAGTGCTCTTAACCATGAGCGGCCTCTCCAGCCAAGGGGTTATTTTTAAGATTTATTTATTAATTTATTTACTTACTTATTTTCAGTTATGATCTCTGTAGTCCTGGCTGGTCTGAAGCTCCTTTTGTAGATCAGAATGGCCTTGAACTTACAGAAATCTGCCTGCCTCTACCTCCCAAGTGCACAAATTACAGAAATGTACATGGCTGGCCTTTTTGTTTTTGTTTGTTTGGTTTTGTTTTGTTTTTGAGACAGGGCCTTTCTATAGACCTCGAACTTAAAGAGATCCTCCTGCCTCTGCCTCCCTAGTGCTGAAATTAAAGGCCTGTACCACTAAACTGGCCTTAATTTTTTTAAACCATGTTCTGTTTATTTTGCATGCGCAGCAAGCACGTGGAGGTCAGAGGTCAGCCTGTAAGAGTTGGGGTCTCTCCTTCTACTGTGTGGGTCCCAGGGACTGTCAGGCTTGGCAACAGGCTCCTTTACCCACCACGCTATCTTGCTGGCCCCCTCTCTGTCTTTCTGTCCCTAACAATAAAACTAGAACATGGGGCAGCACAATTGGATGCACTTGTCCCATTTAATTCTCACCACAACTCTGCTAACAGTGATTTTCTCCTTTCACAGAACAAAACCATTTGAGTAGACGTCTTTAAGACTGTCAAGAACACAGAGCGGGGCAGAAGAGGGAGCATGCCATCTAACTCAAACATTTTGCTTGATCACTGAAGTACCATGCTTTCGACTGTTCTATTCCTTGACACCTGGTTTTCAGAGCTGTAATCACAGTGCAGCTACTGGTAGAAGCTCCGCTTGGCACCCCACACAGACAGTCAGTCACTCAGCCCGCTCTGTTGCACCCAGACTGGCAGCCTCTGGCTTACATGCCTACTCAGCCCTTTATATATTTCATATACCTGACAGTTCATTTAGCCTGCACGGCAGTCCCCCTAAGATGGAGAGAAGAAAAAAAAATGTGTTGTTATCATCCTGCAGAAATGGAAACCAAGGCTGAAGTGACATGCCTGGAAGCAAGTACCTAACAAAGATAAGGTTAGAACTTTTGTTTCATGTCTCCCAATGTCAAAATCACGTGTCTGCCAGCTCCAACCATAGCCCTGGTGTTGACACTCTTGTCTTTATGCCCTATATTGTAATACTCATGGGCAAGAGCCCTAAACAACCAGGGCTCTTTCCTTTTATTGCCTGCTCCTGGAGGACGTGCCTTTGGGCTTAGATCTTTGCTACCATCTGATAGGACCAGGCCTCTGGCTTTCCTGGCCTTGCATGTCCCAATCACTGTGGTGACCTCTGGTCATACACTGAGATTAGGGGCTCTTTGGGGCAGAGCCCTGGTCTCAGCCCAGACACCTACTTGTGACTAAGCCTAGAATAAAGATCTTGTTGAGGAACACTTGATGGAATCTAAGACTTGGTTCTGCTACCAATTCACCGTGTGCGGAAGGGAAAACCCCTGCCCTATTCTGGTGGCTGGATTGGGAGTCTATCTTGAGAGCTGCCTAGAGAAAACAGGTATACTCCCCAGGCTGACTGGAGGGCTGTGGTGAGGGAATCCACTCAGAGAAGAATGAAGAAGGGCAGTGGGGGAAAGGTGACCAGGGCAGTAACAAGGTGAATGAGAGTGGGGTCCTCAAACCCATCATCTTCAGCAGTGCCTTCAGCTGGGCTTGGTGAGGCCCAGGCAGGAAGGACCAGCATCTAGATGTGCTGTCAAAAATTCCTTAGCACCCTGTGCAAGTCTGGAGCATACTGACAGAAAAGAAAGTGGAAAGGGCTGTGGAAGTGTGTGTGAGCGTGTACATGCATGTGCTTGCATGTCCGGTGCTTTTGTGTCTGTGTGTCATGGTACAGCGTGGGCAGGTGAATGGGAGAGGCACCTGTTGTAGCCACAAAAGGACTTGTATACTTTGCTTCCAGGAACTATTCGGACTCTCAGGAGAGCTGGCCCTCCAGTTCCCACTTCTACCTACACCAGGCCAGCTTTTAATCCTGGCTCTGACTTTCAGTCACTCTCTGCCGGGTGCTTCCTACAGCTTTAGAGCCAGAGGGCTCCAGAGGCCAGGGCTGGCTCTCCTTTATCAGCTCTGTGACTCTGGGTAGTTCATTTCATGTTTGTGCTTCAGTTTGTGTACTAAGAGGGGGACGTTGTGAGACTGGAAAACAATGTAAAAAGCATGCCTATTTCGGTGTCTGAAGCAGGGAGGCCCAACCATGCTAGCTGTTAATTGCTTTCCAGAGTAAGAATTCCACAGTGGGCTCTGATGGAAAGGAGCCGGCACCTGCTGTTCAGCCCCAGGGATGGAAATACTCCTCCCTCCTTCCGGGGATTGGTCTGCTTGGAAAACCTTCTGGAGACCCAAAGAGATCTGTGATAGTTCTGTCTCTGAGGGCACAGAGCCTCGCTGCTCTGCAGATTTCCCTTCAATGATCGAAAAGAGATTTCTGGCAGCACTGTCTTTACTTATTTTACAGAAGCAAAACTCATACTTGTGAGTAGATTTAAGTTTGGCTTCAGCAGCTCACAGGAACCTCTTGCTCCATCCTGTACCTTATGCTCCTGAGTCCGCTTCATTCCTGGAGACATGGGTTACCTTTTCGGGTTTGTGATGTAACACCGGACAGCAGCGGCTTCAGCAAGGCAGGGTTTATTGTGGCTTATGATGTAAGGGGATGCAGATCACCGTGGAGGTCACGTGAGCGGGAGCGGGAGGTGGTGGGCCACACTGCACCTGTGGCGCTCAGCCTGCTTCCTCCACACCCCGTTCATTCACTCTGGAACCCCATTCGTGGGTTGGCGTTCACGGTGAACCTTTCCTCTTCAGTTAAACCTCTCCGGAAACAACCTCAGTAGACATGCCTAGAGGTGCGTTTCTCAGATGATCCCAAATTCAGTCAAGCTGATAAAAAAAAAAAAAAAAAAAAAGAAAAAAAAAAAGACTAACTCATCATACTGGGAGAATTTCTTTAAATAGTCTTCACAGAGGACAAAGCCTAAGAGAAGGATTTGGGTTCTGGATCCAAACCCACCCATCACTTCAGGGCAAATCACTTGTCTCCTGTGGGTCTTCCAGACCTTATCTGTAGAAATGAAGAAACCAATATTTCACAAGGTTATTGTAAACATTAGCTTGAAGAAACCTTAAGAAAGTTTAAAATTTGAAAAAGGCACATTGCAAATTAAAAATTTTAAAAAATTTATTATTTCATGTGTGCAAGTTGTTTGCCTACATGTATGTGTGTGGCCAGGTGCATGCCTGGAGCTTGCAGAGACAGAAAATGACATTGGATTCCCTGGGACTAGAGTTATAGCCAGTTGAACAGCTATGTGGGTGCTGGGAATTGAACCCTGATCCTCTGCAAAAGCAACAAGTATTCTTAACTGCTGAGCCTACTCTCCTTTTCTTATCTTCCTGTTATAGCTATGTGTGTGTATGTATGCATGTATGTATGTATGTATTTGAGACAGGGTCTCTGTAGATAAGCTGGGCTGCCTCAAACTCATGATCTTTCTGCTTCACCTCGCTAAGTGCTGAGATTACATTAATAGACATTTGATACCATGCTACAGATGGGCTCCAAAATCCATTGAATGCACAGCAGATCCCTGGTCTAGGCTAGATCCCAACTCTTTGAACATCCAGAAACTCTATATCCTCGGTATCCACTTCCAAGGAAGTGAAGGAGGACAATCCTTGATCCAGAGTAGCTGCATTCAGGACTGGCATTTGGCAAACCTTGGTCAGGCATCTGGTGCGCGCAGGACTTCTGAGAAGGCGCTGTTAACCTTGCCCTCCATGCAATAGTCTGGAACTCGAGCTGGATGACTCTGCCTTGCTCACTTCCACATCCTACGGTTGCTGTAAGTTTCACATAAAGCAGGGCGGCAGCAAATGTCAGTGAGCGATCAGTGAACGCTTATAGTGACCATGTGCCAGGCCTGCAGTAGGAGAGATTCTGACTGGCACACGTCTGTAAGGGCAGTTCACACCCCCATTTTGAAAGGAAGGGAACAAAAGCTGGGGGAGTGCGACTAGGCTCAGTGGGGAGGCTGAGACCGAGGCCCATCTCCTACTTCTTAGTAGTTGCCCCACAGTGATGCTCAGGACTCTGGGTTCCCATCTACTGTTGCCTTGCCCCAGGCCTTCCCTGATCTGCCCGAGGACACAGGTGGTGGATGGCTTCAAGGAAACCAGAAACAGCCGAGCAGGTATTCTAATTTACACACAGCTCGGGAGCTCTGACTCCGAGAATACGGGTTAACTCAATGGAAAATGCCTGGGTCCACGGCCCACCTTCCCACCTTCGGGCAGAGGCAGCAGGTTATCCGGTAAGTCACCCTGGTATAGTCAGGCCTCACTGCCCTTCCTCGTTGGCCTGAGCTGCGTTTCTGAGAACAGCTATTCTGCACTAAGTTCTGCATTCAGTGTGTGTGTGGGGGAACTCCAGCTCACACTGTGGCTGTGTGTGGATCCGTGGCTCAAAGCAAGCGCTGACCAATGAGGAAGAGGGTTTTCTACTATGCCAGGCAACCCAAGGGGGCTCGACCACCCCTCCTCGGTTGCTCTGGACAGAGGAGGACACTGTCTGATGGGGACCCTGCTGAGAATACGCATTGCCATTGTCAGATGAAGTTGAGTTCATCCAACTAGCTCCCGTACAGGCAAAGCGGGCTGCCTACAAGGTTGCCTTCCAGACAGGAGCTTCCTTAAAAGGTTTCCTCCGGGGCCCTTGCTGTCTCCCTGGGGTTCGTATTCTCCACCTATTCCTTCCTCTGCTACGCAGGTGATGAACCCAGGGCCTCTACGGCTGCTCGGCATGGGCTCGAACACTCAGCAAAGTATCCTCACACACAGCCCTTGTTTCTTTATAACTCAGAACCCTTCCCGTCTCAAGGAGTCTAGTCATCCCACGTGACCTTGAGACCGGCTCCAGTTCCCTGGGACAAGCCTTCCTATCTGTATTATGGGAGTGCCCGACTCGAGATTTTCCAGTCGACTCCACGATCTCTGGCTAAAGTCACAGAGGGCCACCGGTTCCGCTGCCTGGCAATTTTAGGTTACTTCCACCTGTCCTCCCCCAACGGTGTAGGTCTGGCACCTGCGCCCAGCTGCAAAAGGACTTGTCCGTGCTCAATTTCTCAGCGCACATTTAGCCGACTAGGAGGGAGGGCACGCTGAGGGCCCGAGGGGAAGCAAAATCCCAATTTCTGCTGGCTGCAAACAGCCCCACCGCGGGCGCAGGGCCCCTCCGCCAACGCCAAACTCCCCCACAAACGGTGCAGCCGCAGCGGCGGGCCGGGGGCGGGGGCGGGCTGCGCGCGTGCGTCGGCGCACAGCCCTCGCCCGCCCACGTGCGCGCTCCCGGGCGGAGCGGCGCGCCCCAGCGGGCTGGCGGGAAGGCGCGCGGGAAGCCCCCGGCTGGCTCCTCGGCGGCGGGGGAGGGAGGCGTCGGAACGTTCCACCGTCGGGGACGAACGGGGTGTTCCTCGAGCGCCGCTCCCGCCCCCACCCCGTCGCCTCCGCCGGGCGACCCGTTAGGCTTCCCCCCCTCTCACGCCGAGGTCCGG
>NW_026596046.1:35711560-35754091 GCF_907164565.1 Psammomys obesus
CCCCCCGGCCGCCCGGGCCCCAGGCCTCCCCGCGCTCCTCCTCCTCCCTGCGCACTCGCCGCGACCGAGCGCTCCGGCCGCCCGCCCGCAGCCTCCGGGGCGCTTCCTCCTCCTCCTCCTCCTCCTCCTCCTGGGCTCTCCTTTCACACACGCGCGAGCGCGCCCTGCCTCGCCGGGCCGGCCCTGTCCTCCTGCCCTCCTCGCGCTCGCCGTGCTTGAGTCGCCGCCGTCGGGGGTGGGCGGAGGATTGATGTCCCTTCAGCATCATGCAGCCGCCGCCGAGGAAGGTGAGGGCGCAGCCGGAGGGGGCCTTGGAGGCTCGGGGGGTGCTGGCGCGTACAAAGAAGGCGGCTGGGGCGCCCGCCGCGCCCCCTCCCCCTTCCCGCAAGGGGCCGTGACCGCTCTCGCCTCTCGGCTTGTCACCGAGTTGCCGCCCGCTCCGGGCAGGGGTTCGCGTGCGTGGGGTGTCTTCCCGACGGAGGGGCGGCCGGTGCCCGTCCCGTGTACCACGGGGGACGCCGCCTCCCTCCCCGCCCCCACGCATTCGCTGGAGTTTTTCGGGCGTGCGTGTTTGTGTGTGTGTGTGTGTGTGTGTCTGCACGGCAGTGCTGCCCAGTGCGGAGTGCGTCCTCCGAGCTGCACGGAGGGGAGCCGGGGAGCCCCTGCGGACCTGCGGAGCCCGGGGCGTGGGGGATTGTTTAGTCCGCCCAGGGTTCGAGCGCCCCGGTCGCTTGGCGGCACCCCACCCACTGGCAGATTGGCGAAGGGATTTGTTTCGAGTCTAGCCCCAAGATTTGGCCTGTTTTTCCCACGGGGCTGCCGAAAAGAAGTTGGAACGGTCTCCGCCCTCCCACCCCAAGGGAGGGCGAATTAAGGACTGACGGGTCCTGCTCCCCCCCCCCCACCCCCCCCCCCCCCCCCAGCTTTTGCCCCGCCTCGGGCCAGGGGAAGAAACAGTGTCGCTTCCAGTGGGAAAGCCAGACCCTGGCGATGAGTGGCTGGAGAGCTACGGTTAGGGTTTGGGAGGCCTGGGTGGCAGTGACCGGTGCTCCTGGGCATGCCAGCAGCCTCCCCGCTGCGCCCTTCGCCACCTTCCTCCACGGCTAACCAAGGCTGTGTCCTTGTCTTTTTAATCCTTTAGATGGATACTAGGTATCTACTCCGAGCAGTGCGTGGAGACAGTTATATCCTCCCTTTGTGGGCCGACATTTGCCCTATGAGTAGCTAATCATTTCTGTTTCCTTTCTTTTCCTTTCTGAATCCGAATTTCTCCAGTTAACTCGTTCCCCCACCTTCTTTCCCTTGCACGTGTAATCCACCTCCACATGTAGCTTTGCGCTGGTCAGGATTCCACCATAATCACAAACCAATTGCAACTCCCGGGTCTGGTCTGGCCTGGCCGGGGTGGCTCCAGCCAGCTGGCTTTGGCGGTTCTTGCTGTTTGAAGTGGGCTGCCACCTGGCCTTGGCTTCCTGGGCTAGTTTAAAAGCCTTGCATATGCTGGATGGTCACTTTCGCGTTTTCCTTTGTGAGAAAGATTATGGTTCGATTCGCTGTCAGAGTGGAGTGTGTCATTCTGAGACCTGTGCTTTCTTGCAGCCATTATGGAATTTTTTATGTGGTTTATTTATGCATATTATTTCATGACTGTAGATTTCAGTCGCTAGGTATTGGGTACTGTTATGCTGTCTTTCATCTGCGCTCACTGCGCCTGGTGGTTAATGTCTGTATCTTTGGGAAGAAAGAAGACAGAATGATAGTTTGTACCCCTTTAAACTGTAATTTTTATATTTGTGAATTTTTATTGAGCCTCTGCTTTAGATTCCTTGGCCAATTTTTTTTTTTCCATCAAACATAGTTAAGTAATAAAACTAGGTGGCAAATATAAACTTTTTGGTCTTTAGGGAGAGGAAAACTGGAAGTATATATTCTAACAAATACTGTAATCTTTAATTTTTCTTGTTCAGATTGTAGTAAGAGCCTTCATGAATGCATGCTGTGTTTCAGGTGAAAGTTACACAAGAGCTGAAAAACATTCAAGGTGAGCAGATGACAAAACTTCAAGCCAAGCATCAAGCAGAGTGTGATTTACTTGAAGATATGAGGTAAGATTACAGTAAAGAACTTCTGTATCTGCCGCCCAGGACCTTTGAGACGCCAAGCCCCAGGATCTGATGATGGAATTTCCGTTTGGATTTCCTGCTTTCAGACTGTGGAGACTGTAGGATTTTGATTCAGCTGGAAGTTAGAACTGAGCTAACACAGTGCAGGCATTAGCTTGGTGTGCGCATACAGTCAGTTTGAAGTCACTCAGCTGGAAAGTCTTACACCTTGTCATTGAATTGTAAGTTATTTATTGGCTTTAACAGTTCGACACAGACTTTTCAGCTGACACTTGCAGGTCATGGTTAATATCTGGGGTGAGCCAGTTGCCCCAGATGATGCTAGGGTAGTGCCATTGTTAAAACATGACAAGTGTAACTTTGTCTTTGAATGTGCAATTTAGTGCAAACTCTATGTCATGTTTTACTAATGCTACCTGTACTCAGGGAACTCTGAATAGATAAGACCTTGCGCTGACATTGTGAAAATGAACATTATAACAGAATAGTAAGATGGACATGGTGGCATGTACCTGGAATTCCAATAATCCCAACACTCTGGAGAGTAAGATAGGAGGAACACAAGTTCTGGGCCATCTGGGCTACATAAGGAACCCTGTTTTAAAAAAAAAACACACACATACAAAAAAAAGAGAATATTGTAAAAATGAGCAGAAAGTAGGAATTACTTGTATATTTTTGTTTTTTTGAGATAAGGTTTCTTTGTGTAGCCTTGGCTGTCCTGTAGACTGGGCTTGCTTTCAGCTAAGATATCCACCTGCCTGTGCCTTCTGCTGGGATTAAAAGTGTACACTACCACCCAGCTGGGATTATTTTATTAAAGAAAGTGCCTCTGCCTGTCTCTCTCCCCTTCCTCCTTCCCTCCTTCTCTCTCTCCCTCCCCCCTTCCCCCATTTCTCCCTCCCTCCCTCCCTCCTTTTCTTTCTTTCTGCTGCTCTCCTCTTTCTTTTTTTTCCTTTTCTGTCTTTCTTTTTCTTTTCTTTCTTTCTTTTTTTTTTTTTTTTTTTTTTTTTTTGTAGTCTTGGTTGCTCTGGAACTCACCGTGTGGACCAGACAGGCCTGGATCTCCCAGAGAGCCCCTTTCCTCTGCCTCCCAGTGCTGGGACTAAAGTTGTGCACCACCATTCCTGGCCTGCCACTTATTTAATAGTCTTGTAGTATAAACTGACAGTTCAACAAATTTTTTTTAAAGGATAAAAGATAATTTGCATATCAAATAGAGCAGCTCCAGTTTTTACTTTTATATTAGTTATCAAATTGGAATTAAATCTATAAACCCTCAGTTGGCTATTTTTCCCATAATATCCTAACATCCTGTTTTTTTGTATTAGAATAGAATTATATATGTTTTGGAAAGCTAAGCTGTTTATGTCTGAAGGATTTTAAAGAGTTACCCCCTCATGCTTAATTTAGACACTTTTTATGAGCATTTCTTCTGTGTAGCTGTTTGTTTGTTTGTTGTTTTAGGATTTCTAAGGTATGTAAACATACTTTCATTCATTTTGAATAGACCGGGATTGCCCTTCTGACTAGAAAGTGCTCTATTTCAATTCTGAATTTCTCTTTTAAAATAATTTTTAGATTTTATGTATATACGTGTGTATCTTTGTGTGTATATGCCATGTGTGCATAGATACATGTGGAGACCAGAAAAGGGTGTTGAATCTCCAGGAGCTAGAGTTTCACGCAGTTGCAAGCATTTTGATATGGGTGCTGGGAACTGAGCCCAGGTTTTCTAGAAGATCAGGAAGTGCACTTAACCACTGAGCCACTTCTCCAGCCTCTTGTTTGTCTTTCTCTGTCTTTCTGTTTTGTTTTCTTCTATGCCTCATGGCCAGATGAGGCTGTATGTTTTAAATGGTATTGGGCATTGAACCCCAAGGCCTTGTATACACCAAGAATGTGCTATATCACTGGATTACACAGACACAGCTGCTACAAAGTACATTTTTTGATTAAAAAGAAAATGCCTCTGCAAGGTACTAAAACTTGATATGGTTAAAAATTCAGCTTTAGACATCTGTTAAGAGTACCTGTTTCAGTAGACATCTCTAGCTGAAAGAAGTAATGATTTTCAGAAGGAATTTAGGAAAGAAAGGTTAGTGGGTAAGAATATCTTGAATAGGGCATGTGGTCATGAAGATCCGTTTATGGTATCGGCTAAGAGTTTCCCAAATACACTCTTTTCTCCTATTGCTTGTAGTGCAAGAGCTGTGGTCAAGAGTCTGGACATTGGAGTCCTTCGGTCTTGAATCTCTGTCCAAACTCTTTTACCTATTAGCCATGCTGACTTTTGAGAACCAACTTAGTCTTTTCTTAACTTCCGTTTCCTCACATAAATTGGAGCAATAGAGCCTTTCATTCATAAAGGTTATGAAGATCAAAAGACAGTACATACAGATGTAACATACATTAAGCTAAGGTGATACTGATCCTGTGGATCCAGATGTTGAACTCGGAGTAACTTCTCCAGAACTATGTCTGCCTGCATGCCATCACGCTCCCCACCATGATGACAATGGACTAAACCTCTTCAACAAGGCCAGACCTACTATCCCTCCTAAGTAGTACCATTTCCTGTTGACTAAGCATTCAGATATGTGAAACTATGGGGGGGCATTCTTACCAGACCACCACAGTGTGCATGAGCTCACCCGTGTGTGTGCCAATGCAGGAGAGAAGGGTTGATGTTGGGTATTTTCTTCTGTTGTTTTCCATCGTGTGTGTGTGTGTGTGTGTGTGTGTGTGTGTAAAAGGGCCAGAGGTGGTTGTCAGATGTCTTTCTCAGACATTCCCATTTTATTTTCTGACAGGCAGGTTCTCTTGATGACCCCCCAAGACCAATTAGGCTAGTCTAATTAATCAGCTTGCCACAGGGATCCTCTGTCTCTGGGATTACAGGCAAGCTGCCATTGCCTGCTTGGCTTTTTTATGTGGGTGTTGGGGAACCTGAGCTCTAGTCCTCATGCTGGGCAGGCGCTCCAGCCACTGAGCCACCTCCTTAGCCCTCTGCATCTTATGATCAGAGTCTCGCACAGAGCCTGGAGCAGACGCCAGAGGTCCTCCCCTTGTTTGTCACTTTCTAGGCAAGCACCACCACATCTTCCTTTTACATGTGTGCTGGAGATCTGAGCTCTGATCTTCATTTTGCACATTCCCATTACTGTGCTATTTGATATAAAGTATATCTCTTATATATGTAAGGTGTATTGGGCTGGTGGTTTATATGTATAATCCTAGTACTTGGGAGGCTGACGCAGATGAATTGCCATGAGTCTGCGGCCACCTTGGGCTATTTAGTGAATTTCAGACCAGGTTGGGCTACTGAGACCCTGTTTCAAAAAACCAAAAACTAAAACCAACCAACCAAATAAATAAAAAATATAAATGTAGAGTTTGGCTGTGTATCAGGCATTAGCAGAATATTTTTAAGGAATCAGTGCAGTCTTTTTTCACTCTCTGTCTCTATGTTTGATGTAAGAGATTTAATTCTTGTCCTCCCTGGTTCAAAGATGCTTTTGGTTTGACACATTTTGTGAAATAAGGTGGTTATGACATGTGTCACCAGATATGGCTACATATTGGTGTCATTTGTTGTAGAAAATTTTAAAAAATGAGTGTTGTGCTATATAATATTTATTATTAGCCCTAAGATTATCATGGCAGTATTATATAACCCACTATCACAAATAATAAGATACATACACCTTTTAGGGTTTATAATTGCCTTATTACCTTGGGCCAGGTAGATATTTTACCTATGCTGTCTCAGTATCCTCACCATCCCTCTCTCAGCCCCCATCCAATGCCATCCACCTTAAGCCTTCTCATTTCTTCTACCTTCCATCCATAATCCCATGGTCCTTGCTTGTATTTTTCATCTAGGATTTTTCATACCATTATTGGCGTCCTTCCTCTCAGCCCATGTGTTTTGTTTTGCTTTTCTCCACACTAACCCACCGTGGCATCCTCCTTCCTTCTCTCTTCCATCAGTCTGTTTCCAGTGATTCTCAAGCCCGGGACCTTAGCCACGCCTACTCTAATCTGCCTTGCCCAGGTATAAGCCATTTAACTAGCCAGTCAGGTAGGTTTACACAAGGATAGCTGTACCCAGATCCTTAGGGCTGGTAACATGCATCAGACAAACCTCCAACAAACTTCCTTCTATACGTAGGACAAACAGAAGTGCCAAAACTTTTCTATGGTTTCATGTAATACGAAAAGCTCTATATTCCCTCTGTGGAAATAACTATACCAAGAGTATGGTAGCTATGTCAATGAGTGTCCTTAAGAATACATTTTAAGCTGGGCATGGTGGTACATTCCTTTAATCCTGACCGTTAAAGGCAGATCTCTGTGAGTTTGAGGACACCCTGGTCTACATAGTTAGTTACAGGTTAGCCAGGGTTATGTAGAGAGACCCTGTCTCAAAACAAACAAACAAACAAACAAACACACACACATATAATACCTTTTATACATTTAAAGCCAGGCATGGTATAACATATCATGCCTCTAAGCCTAGTACTTGGGAGGCAGAAGCAGGAGATCTCTGAATTTGAGGCCAGCTTGGTCTACAGAGTAGTTTTAGGTCAGCTGGGGCTACACAGTGAGACACTGTTTCAAATAAAACCAAAACCAAAAAAAACTCAAGAAACAAGATAAACATTTTTAAGAGCTGGGCATGGTAGCACGTATCTGTGATCTCAGCACTTGAAAAATTAAGGAAGGATTGAAGGTGTTCAAAGTCATCCTGGGCTACTCAGTGAGTAGTTCAAAACAAACAAACAAAAAACCCAGGAGATTTAAAATCCTAAACAGCCAGACAAATCCATATGGATGGAGCCTGAGCCACACTGTTAAAACCTTTCAAAAACAAACAAACAAATGAACGAACAAACAAAAAACCGGGGGCTGGAGAGATGGTTTAGTGACTAAGAGCGCTGGGTGTTGTTGCCGAGGACCTGTGTTCCATTCTCAGCACCAGGACAATGGATTATAACCTTTGGTAGCTCCAGGCCTGTGGATCTGACCCCCTCTCTGGCTGTTGTGGCTCCATCGTGCATGTGATGTCCATACATCTAGGCAGCGCGCGCGCGCACACACACACACACACACACACACACACACACACTCTCTTCTTTAAAAATAAAACCAAATAATGCATTTTACAGAAGTGTTTCATTTCCACAAGAAGAGGTGAGATGTGATTGTTTTTATTTTGCTCACAAAGTTACTAAAGCCTATAGAATATTTCAGATAAGCAAGACAAGTTGTTCATCTTCGAAAAACAAATGAAGGGCTGGAGAGTTGGCTCAGCTAAGAGTACTTGCCAGTCTTGCATAGGACCGGCTTTGGTTTCCAGCACCCACACAGTGGCTTACAACAATCTGGGGCTTGAGTCCCAGGAAACCCAGTGAACTCTGACTCATGGTACTGCATGCATGTGATAAACACACATACATGCAGGGAACATGCTAATACACATCAAATAAATAAATCTTAAAAAAACCCTCTCCACTTCACTGTGGGTTTGTCAGTTGGCTCAGCAGATAGAGTCACTTGCTGCTAAGCGTAACAGCCTGAGTTTGATCCCTCAGACCCATGCGGTGGAAAAAACTGACTGCTGCAGTATGTCCTTTGCTTCCACGTGCCTGCCTGTTACATGCAGGTGAGAGGAGACTGGTAGATGGGCTTCTAAGTTTACTTAGCATAAACAAGTAGCTATTTGCGGGTTTAAAATGGTAGAAGTCAAGGTTTGTCTTGTGAGCTGGGCATAGTGGCACATGCCTTTAATTCCAGCACTCAGGAGTTTGAGGCAGCCAGATCTCTATGAGTTTGAGGCCAGCCTGGTCTATTGTTTACATAGGGAGCTCCAGGCCGGCCAGCTAAAGCTACATGGTAAGACTCAGTCTCGAAAACCAAAATGAAACAAAACAAAAATTTGTCTTGGGTAGAATTATGCTGTATAGGCTGCTTTAGACTAGGTCTAATTAGGAGAGATGGCTCAGTGGTTAAAAACACACACTGCTGTTATAGAAGACCCTGTTTTCATTCCCTGCACAGTGTGGCGGCGCACAGCCGTTTGGAACTCTTGTTCTAGGGGATTTGATGCCCTCTGAAGGCCTCTCCAGGGACAGCATGCATGCGGCACACAGATTTACAATCTGGCAAAACACTCAGACAAAATAAATATTTATTAAAACAAATTGTAGGTCCAACACGTATGTCTTCATTCAAGCAACGATCGTCTTGAAAATCTATCATAGCTCCATTTATAAAAACTGTCCTTCAGGGCTGGAGAGACGGCTCAGCCGCTTAAGAGCCCTGGCTGCTCCTCCAGAGGGCCGGAGTTCAGTTCCCAGCACCCGCATGGCGGCTCACAGCCATCTGCAATGAGATCTGAGTCCCTCTTCTGGTGTGCATGAAAACAGAGCACTCATATACATAAAATAAACCTTTAAAAAAAAACAAAAAACCAAAACTGTCCTTCAGGACTTCATTGTAGCAAAATTAGCATGCATATGTATATGTGTGTGTGTATGTATGCATATATATATATATATACGTGTATGTATACACACACACACACACACATATATATATATAGCACATGTTTTTAATCCCAGCACTCAGTAGTCTGAGGCAGGCAGATCTTGTAAGAGTTTGAGGCCAGCTCTCTCTATATATGTGTGTATATATATATACATATATATATATATATATATACATACATACATATACATATATGTGTATATATACACATATATACACATATATACACACACACATACATACCTATATATACAGACATATATGTATCTATATTTAAAAATTTAGTGGCAATAACAAAGGCTTTCTATGCTAATTCCATTCAGAGCGTTTGAAGATACTGAAATACCAGCTGAAGAGGTTTTTCTCTCTGTTTGCTTTTGCATTTTTGAGGCATATGTACAGATGCTTTTTTTACTGCTAAAGAAGAGGTTCATGATAAACGGTTAAGATCCAACTTTTTGACATATAAAATCCAACTTCTCTAAACTCAGACTTATGAGAACTTATTTAAAAGAGTGGGCCTTTTCACTTTAAACATGTAGAAAGTGTAAGATTATGTGTGACTTTATCTTTTTTTGTGTGTTTGTTTTGTTTTTCAAGACAAGGTTTCTCTGTCTTAGCTCCGGCTGTCTTGGAACTCTCTGTAGAGCAGGTTGCCCTTGAACTTACTGAGATCCACCTTCCTCTTCTAGGATTAAGGTGTATGCCACCCCCCCACACTGTGTTGGCTTTTAATATGCCGTGTTAAATGTATTGTGTTGTAGTAAATGCATTAGTAGGTATATTTCTATTGTTACGCATTGTTGAATAATTATGAATTTATTTGATGAGTAGTGTGGAAACTTTAATTTCATTTGATTTTCTTTTAATCCTGACTTACAGTTGTCATGATAACCTTATTTTTCAGAGTGTCTGTCTTCCTAAGCTAATATAGAAGTAGCTCTGTATTAGCAGCAGGTGACTTTGGGTACATTGAAAGATGCATTTCAAAGCAGTTTCTTTACTCTAGAGTAACAGAATACAGTATTTCCTGCTAAAACACCAATTTAGGCTTCTGGTTCTCTTCCTTCCTCTCTCCCTCCAATGCAGGCTGAACACTTAAGATATTGTCTGCTTAACAGATTTTGGATTTCAGAGAATTTCAGTTTATTCAGATATTATAAAACCCCCAACTGAAAAAAAAATTTTTAATTGTTTTTGAAATAGGAGCTTGCATTGTAGCCCAGGCTGGTCTTGAACTCATAGAATCCTGATTTTCCTCCTAATTGCTAGGATTTTAGGTATGTGTTAGCATGTCTGGCGTTTTCTTTTTAATATAAAGAAATGAGTGGATAGTAAGAGTATTTTTCTTTGTTTTCGTTTTTTGAAAGAATCTTATGAGCCTTTGCAATAGCTCAGTGGGTAAAGATGCTTCCCACCAAGCCCAATGACTTGAGTTCTGTAGGTGACACAGTGTGGAAGGAAAGAGCAGCGCTCCAAGTCCAGGTTGGCCTGGCCTCCCTGTGTAGTGGAGATGACCTTACCCGCTCCTCCTGCCCTCTGCCTCCTGAGTACTGGCATTATAGGCCTGCACACCATGCCCCGTTTAACAGATGAATTTTCATGATTCTACAGGAAGCTAAAGGACAAACCTAAGATATAATGAGATGTAACAGGAGAATCTTACGCTAGCTGTGGCAAGTTCCCACCCTGCTCCCTTCTTATCATCTGGAATTTGAGGGGAGGAGGCCAATTATGAAACAGTCTTTTCCTTTGCTGTCCTCCCTTTCTTCTGCTCATTTCTTTCAGGGGTGGATTTGGAAACTCGTGTGGGGGTGAAGTGTGAGAAGAAAAAGAGGACTCATTTGTTGTTAATCAAGGACACTCCATTCTTTGGGGAGATGCCATGCGGATACATTTCCTGTTGAAATTTACTGTCAGCAGTGCGCAAGCATACTCTACTTTTTGCTGTTTTCAGACTGGGTCTCCCCACACAGTCCGGGCCGGCCTGGTACTTGCTGTGTGGCCAGGCTTGCAGTGATTCTCCACGTTTACTCTTGAATGCTAGGTTTACAGACATTTGTCCCATTCACAGCCCTATTTGTTTATTTATTTAAATTTAGCCATATCTGTGTGTATGTGTTTATTTGTTGTTGATTCTTTGAGACAGGGTTTCTCTGTGTGACAGCTCTGGCTGTCCTGGAACTTGTCTTGTAGATCAGGGTGGCCTCAAACTCAGAACTCACAGCAATCTGCCTACCTCAGCCTACCAAGTGCTGGGATTAAAGGTGTGTACCACCTGGTGCCTGTTTTACTTTTTAAAAGTTTATTGTTGTTTATTTATTTTCCTTTCTGCTGTCCAAGGCCTCAGACCAAGTAAGTTTCTAAATACTAGAGCCTGTATTCGTTCCTTTTAGAATGGTTTGTCCATATGATGTTAAATTAGAGTATACAGGGACCCCAATAAAAACTATTTTTTGAGTAAATGTTTTTCGGAGATCATCATATGATAAGAGAAGAATTTTGGAATCATACTTGTTTTTTTATTTTTGTGTGTGTGGGGTTGTTTGTTTGTTTTTCTGAGACAAGTTTCTCTGTGTAGCCCTGGCTGTCCTGGAACTGGCTCCATAGACCAGGCTGGCCTTGAATTTAGAGAGATCTTCATGCCTCTGCCTCCTGAGTGCTGGGATTTAAGGTGTGTGCCATCACACACACACATCATTTTTTTTTTTATTAATTTTAATTTTTTTTGTTTTCTTTTTGATTTTTTTGTGTTGTTATTTTATTGTGGCCCCTTTCCCCCCAAAGGGTTTCTCTGTGTAGCTCTGGCTGTCCTGGAATTCACTGAGTAGATCAGGCTGGCCTTTAATCCCACATGCCGGGGCTAATTGAGTGCACTACCACTGCTCAGCTATTTACATTAGTTTTACTGTTTTAAACAAGCTTTAGTTCTTTTTAAGTTTATTTATTTTATCATTATTATATGTATGAATATTTGCTGACATGTATGTCTCTGCACCACATTTGTGCCTGATGCCTACAAATACCTGATGAGGGCTTTAGCTCTTCTGGTACTAGAGTTAGATGCGGTTGCTAGCCATTGTGGGTGCGGGGATTGAACGTGGGTCCTCTGAAAGACTAACAAGTGCTCCTAACCACTGAGCCCCCCTCCTCCCACCAATCCTGCATTGTCTTTTTTTTTTAAATCTGTGTCTCTCAAGCTTTAATTCAAGAAACTCATCATGTGTCCTGTCTGTTGAAGTATTTTTCCTGCCAATTGTATATTGTGAACCCATTTCTTATTTTTTTTTTTTTTTTCATCCACTGAGCTGTTTTGTTTTCCCATGGAGACTGGTTATGCAAGTACACTACATAGGGTTTAAACCCCAATGAGATGAGTCTCTCTGTGTTATATTTTGTGAATGGCTCAAGTAATCCAAGAAAAGTCCTTAGAAGGTAGAACTGAGAGGTTGCAGCTTAGCTCTGCCTCTTAATTGATTGGGTAATCTTGTAAAAGTTACACAGCTTTCCCCAGCCTTGTGTTTTATGTATGTAAGGAAAGATCAGTGTTTCCCTTTTTGCTGTAAATAAATGAGATGTGAAACACCAAGCAGGTGTAACTTCTCTTACACTTGAAACTGGAGTCTGGGAAGAAAGTCTTAGGGTGACAAAGGAAGTTGTATTTCATCAATTATAAGAAACACTTTTTGTTACATTTTCTTGATGCATCTTTATTGTGATGTAGTTGGCTGTGCTGTAGTTGTCATTGTTAGTGCACATGATGGCAGATTGGTACTTACTGGTTTGCATCAAGGTTGCAGATAATGATTGGACTAGAAATGTTGTATCCAATGGGCTTTGATGGCCATGATTCTTAGCTGGTTGTGGTGGTTTAGGTCTTTAATCCCAGCACTTAGGAGGCTGAGATAAGAGGATCTCTCTTGAGTTCAGTCTCCAGAATCCAAAAAGCTAGGTGAGGCGGTGTGCACTTGTAATCTTAGCAGTGGGCAGTCACACATAGGTAAGCCCCTGGGGCTCCCTGGCCAGCCAGCCTAGCCAAATGGACAAAAGATAAAGTGGATAGCTTCCGAAGAGTGACACCCGAGGTTCTCCTCGCCTTCCTATACATGTGTGCTCATGCACATGCAACGCCTGCTCTCACATTCACACCACATGTGTTCAAATAAAACGTGACCGGTTAGAATATAGCATATATGTATGATGCTGTCATAGAATACATTTAATTTAAAAAGTGATTCAGAATGTGAGCATTTTACCAATTTGTTTATTTTGCACAAAATAATTTATTACATCATAAACATATGACTAAGTTTAAAAGAGCTCTCAATAAGTATAAATACAAACTTCAATGATCAAGATGATCAAGTATATATCAGTTTAATCAGTGGCATTTTTTCTTTTGGGAAATAGAGTAACATGTCATGCAATCATTGGTGTTTAGATCTCCTGCAAATTATTAGTACAGTATCAGCTTCTGAAATCAGATGCTTAGTTCATTGACCAGTCATTATTGCTTCTCATTCAAATTTCTTTCAGAATAAAATGAAGAAATTATATAAATCCTGAGAGGAAATTTTCCTTTTTTTTAATCTGTGTGATGCAAGGAAAAGATCAAATAGAAGAGAGCAAAAATATAAAAAATTTTAAAATTCACATAGTTAACTCTATGTATTAGTCAGGATCTTCTAGAGTAACAAAACTTATAGAATGAATCGGTATACACACACACACACACACACACACACACACACACACACACACAGGATGTACAAGAATCTACTAGTTGTTCAGCCCATGAGACTGGGAGTCTCAGTTGGCTGTAATGCCAGCTCCCCTATGATTATATAAAGTAGAAGACAGAAAGACAGTTTCTTCCTATGCAGGAGATACATTTATTGTTGTCTTACTCATCATCTTCCCCATCCCGCTCTTCCTTTTTTCCTTCTCATGAAAACAGTTTTTAACTAAAACATCCCAGTAGACTTTGCACGATATCTCATTGGCCAAATTTGTTTCACATGTTCATTCTTGTTCTGCTGCATGGGTGACTGAGAATGTGATCATCTTAGATTGGGACTTCACCAAGAAGTAAGGTAATGATGATAGTGACAGGGCTTTCATTGCATAACTGTTTTGCCCAGTTTGCTGCTGGGCAAAAGTGGGTCACAGGGATCCGTTTCTAGCTTATTGTTATTAATTCCTATAAAAGTATAACATATTAGTGTTAGAATACCAGAGACATTGCAGGAATTCTGGTTGTCTCAACCAGGTTGTGAATCATGGATCCCATTTAAACTGTGTATTTTTTTCCCAACTCCTTTTGAATTCAGTATCTTAAGAGGAGGGTTTTATATTTGCCAGTATAGTGGCCAATAAGTCGGTGGGCTCTTAGGAATCTCCATTTAGGAGTATAGGAGTGGTTAAAAATTTTGCCACTTCTGGAGCTTTGATAGCTTACAGAAGCCCTGTAGGCAGGTGTATTTTATGTACTTCCTTTTCCTTCTTAGGTGAGAGGTTAGTGAAGTGGCTGGACGGAAAGACAAATGAGAACTGGAGTTGTCTCGTCTGAATCATTTCCCCTTCATTCACAGAGGACTGGCAGTTCAGTCCTGAAGGATAAAGTGTGAAGGAGTGTTTTACTTGAGACCTGTAATGGCAAGTTAGTGTTTTCCTTTGTAAATCCCTGAAACATCCACTTGAATCCTACCGCTGTCATTCTGTGCTGTCTTTGGGATGACTTGATGCGTAAGCAGCTGTTTTGTTTCAGTACTAGTGTTGCTGAGTCCCGAACCTTTGTTCTACAGCTGCAGATTTTTTTTTTTTTTTTTTGGTCATAGGTAGGGCAGGACTGCCTTATGGACTAATAAATAGCTGATATTTTATTTTGCTTCAGTGTATTGCTTGGACATGCTTTATTCTAGTGTTCATTTGATCTCCTTTAGCCATTCATGTATGAATCTCATTTCCCAGATGTTTTTTGTTTGTGAGTTTTGAAATAAAGTAATTGCAATTCAAAAGAAAATGTTATTTTGCTATTATGAAGAAGTCTGTGGTCCCAAGGAAACAGTTGGCATATGTATGTCCTCTGGACTATATTTCAGCGGTGTTTGTTTTTCCTCTCTGGCTAGACGATGAGCACAGTCAGTCTGGACTCTACTGTGTATCCTTTTCTGTGTGTTTTGAACTTTGAACTGTGTGAATATTACCTTCTGTCCAAATTAAAGTTGAGTGACTGGGTAATATTGGTAAATGTTTTACTACATATCTATCAAACACAATGTGTCTCAAAAGTTTGTAGCAGTTATTGCTGAAATTTAACTTTTGGCATCTAATTAGTATTAGTGAACTTTCTTTCTAGTTAACTAACTTCCTATTTTTCTTTCTTTCTTCCTTCCTTCCTTCTTTTCTTCCTAGGTCCAACTGGCCTTGAACTTGTGGCAACCCTGAGCCTGCCTCCACAGTGTGGGAATTTCAGATGTGTGCTACCATGCTGGTAGCACATATTATTCACTTAATTCATTAAAAATTTAAATTTTGTTTACCTACTTATTTTTTCCACTTTTTTTGTGTGTGGTGTGCATGTGTATGTATTCATGTTTTTTGCATGCAAATGAGTACATGTGTACTTGAGTGTAAGTATGAGGCTGTGTGAACATGTCCGTGTGTGAGCATGCATGTGGAGGCCCTGTGTGAACGATGGGAATAATCCCTGATTGTTCGTCTGCCTTATTCTTTGAGGCAGAGTCTCAGTTAAACCCAGAGCTGGCGGATGTAGCTTGTCCTGTAAGTCAGTATGCTCTGGGGATCCATTATCTCTGCCTTCTGGGTCGAGAATTCAGGTGGCTGCTAGGCTGTCTTCCATTAATGTGGTTCTCTGGAGATCTGAACTCCGGTCGTTATGCTTGCTCGACAAGCATGTGAATCTCTGAACCATCCATCTTCCAAACCCCGCATTTATCTGTCTGTCTCTCTACCTACCTATCAGTTCTCTCTTTCAACCACGTGGAACTAGGGCATGTCAGGTATGGCTGTAAGTGCCCTTGCTGAGCTATTTTGCTGGCCCCTGACTAATTTTTTTGATGGGAAAATAAATCAGAGCTATTTGTATTGGTATATATCTGTAATCCTATGTGAAATCTTGTCTCAAAAAGAATGTAATATGGTTTTCTCTTGAGAACAAGGTGAGCCTTGACCAGGAAGTGCCATGAGGGAGCTGTCAGGAATGTTACCATCTTATATCTTGACTTGTGTATAGGTTACACAGCTATATGATTGTCAAAAGTATAATTTATGCACAATATTAGTACACTTAGTTCTATGTGGTTTTCTGTAACAGGCTTAGAAAACGTTTAACTCCATGCTGAAAGATTTAGGAATCTTTATACTGTTTAAATCTTTAAACTGTATACATTAACTGTTTTAATGTATACAGTTTGCACTGATTTGTTACAAACATTTTTACCAAAAGTAAAATGGATGAATGGATGGATCGCTAGAGAGATAGCGAAATAGATATACGTTAAAGCAAGTATTATGCAGTGTTAGGGCAGAACTTATGTCGTGGTTATATGGGTGTCATTACAAAATTATTTTGTGTTTGAAAAATTTCAGTTAACTATTGAACTTTCCTCTAACCTTCCTGCTTGTGTTTGGGAACTAAATTGAATCAAAACCACCTGTAAAACATTAAAGTAAACTAGTACTGAAAAATTATTAAATATACAACAACAATGAATAAATAATATATAAATAATGTATAAATAATACAACAACAGTGAATGCTTTATGTAACAAGGGGCTAAAGCTTGCTGTAGTTCCCTTATACAACATGTGTCTAATGCATGAGACCCTGAATCCTCACTTAACATACACACCTCTCCCTTCTACTCCCCCGTGTCTATGTTTGATATGGTTCTTACTGTTTGAAACAGGGTCTCTTACTTTTTCTTTTTTAGTTTTTGTTTGTTTGGTTTTGTTTTTTTTTTTGAGACAGGGTTTTTCCTGTGTAACAGCTCTGACTGCTGTGGAACTCACTTTGCAGACCAGGCTGGTCCCTGAACTCACAGAGATCCACCTGCCTCTGCCTCCTGACTGCTGGGATTAAAAGCATGAGAACACTGCCAACTTGGCTGGGTCTCTCGTTTTATAGTCTAGGTAGCCTTGAATTTACTGTAACCTTTGCTGGCCTCAAACTCAGTATCTCCTTATATTGCTGCTTCTTGAGTGCTGGGATTACAAATGTACACCACTATATCCAGCTTAATGAACTTTTCAGAAAAGAGAAAAACACTAAAAACATCTCAACAAATAGAAAAAAAAACATAACAGATTATGTGTTTAAAAAAGTTATGAGAGCGTGTATGGTAGCACATGCCTTCATTATCAGCATGCAGGAGGCTACGGTAGAAAGAGGGTTGAAATTTCTAGGCTAACTGTGATATGTACCAAGACTATATTTCAAAAAACCAAAAACTAAGCTTAGCAAACAAAGTAATAGGAAGAGTAATTATTGTAGGTCAGTGGGGGTACTGTATAGTATTGAAGACTATCAAAAGTCTGTTGACATAGGTTTATGTAGGGATGATGTTTTAGAAGATCTCTTATTAGTCATGACAAAACCCTGTGGTGGTTAGAGTTATGTCATACATGGCTTGGCAGGGCTGTAGTATGTACTCAGTTATTTAATCAAATATGAATTTCTGTGTTACTGTGAAGGAATTTTGTGGATGTGGTTGATATTTACAATCATTTTCCTTAAGGTAGAGATTACTCTCAATGAAGTTGGTATGCTTTAATTCAGTCATTTGAAATAGCTTAGAGCAAAACTGAAAGCTTCTAGACAGAGCTCTCCTTCAGGCTGCATGCAGCATCAACTGCCACCTAGTCCTCCAGCCTGAGCTACAGATTTCAGACATGTCAGCACCCCGTTATGTGACCACATTCTCAAATCCCGGAGTCTCTGTATCTGCCGCTTACCTACACATCTTCTTTTTATCTTGTTCGTTCTGTTTCTCCTAAAGAATACTCACTCATTCACTCCTCAATATCAGAAGGCAGGAAAAAAAGGACTGAGCATACAGGAATAGGAAAAAAGATGTTAAATTTCCCAGTATTTAAAACAGTAAAGATCTAAGTGTGGAGGTGCATGACTGTGATTCTGAAGCCAGTCTGGCCCTGTCTCAAAGCAAACAAACAAGCATGCACCAGTGAGGACTGTCCAGATAGACTCACCTGAGGACAGATACAAAGTGGGACAACTAATAAGAGTTGAGCAAGGCTAGTTACAATAAAAGGAACATTGCTTATATATACCTAGAAACCACCACTTATGAAAGTAGCAGGAAAATTACTCTGCTCACAAGAGCAGTAGTAAATATGCTGACTCATAAGGACACTCAAGATTAAATCTTAAGTGCTGTGCCACAACTTTATGGAAAGAATTAAAAAATGACTTTCTGAAGTTGCAAAAGAAGACTTGAACTAATGTAGAAATATATACTAATCCATAGCTGAAAGATTAAGCATCTGTTCTCTAGCCTATATAGTGAAATTCTAATATAGATTTCAAAAAGAATTTTTTCCCTCATCAAATTTGTGAAACAGACTCTGAACTTAAAAGGGTGAAATCTGAGAACAGTTAAGACAGTTCTGAAGTGTATCAGGTGATATGTGGAAAAATTATATAAAAAAACTTGAGGTGCTGTTCTGACAGGAGATCATTACTGTTTATACAGGATAGGCTCTGTGGCTCAGTCTGTTGCTAGTCTGCCTCAAATAAAAGTATTTTGTTTGCTTCTCTATGCTTTTTTTTTTTTTTTTTTTCTTTTTTGCTTTTCCTCAGACATGGTTTTACTGAGTATCTCTGGCTGGCCTAGTTCTTTCTATATTCCTCAGGCTCACCTTGAACTTGCAACAGTCCTTCTGCCTCAGCTTCTCAAGTGTTGGGAATATAGGCAGACACCACAACATCTACCTTTATTCTGCTTAATATTTGAAACTATAATAGTTTTCTATTTTGAATTTCACTACTGAGTATTTTAGCTCTCGTGTGTTAAATTAATGGTTTGTTTTTGAGACAGTGTTAAGGCTAGTCTTGAACTTCCTTTGAAGCCAAGACTGGCCTTACAGTCCTGATCCTCATGCCTCTGCAGAAGCAGTGCTGGGGTTATAGGCATGTACCGCTATGCCTGACTATGCTGTTTTTGCCACCCCCCATCTTTTTCTTCTGTTCACTAGAAGCAGAGTAAAGTGATATCACCTTGTGTGCTATTTAATTGCGCCAGGTGTAAAGTGTACATAGTGTTTCTCACTAGTGGCAAGCTTTGAGCCAAGTGAGCTGGGCTGGAATTACGCAGACAGCCACCAGCTTCTATATTTCACCTTGCATTTAAGATGAGTTCTGGGCATGGTTGGAAAGTGTGATTGTCAGGTCATCGGGAGTTGCTGGAAGGTTTTTTTTTTGTTGTTGTTGTTGTTTTTTTTTTTTTTTTTCCACTTAATATTTTGCAGCTGTAGTAGTTACTAGGACTTCAGGCATCTTGTTTTAGACATTGTAAAAAGGAAGGTTATATGGAGGCTTTTAAAAAAGTAAAAGCTAGTAGTGGTTCCCGCCTTTGGTCCTACAGGATGCAGAGGCAGAAGGAGCTCTGTGAATGCAAGGCTACCCTAGTCTTCATAGTGAGCTGCAGGACAGCCAGGAAGGCATAGACCCTGCTCAGAAAAACACAACCACAAACAAACAGGCTGTCACAAACCTTTTCTGGAGAAGGATTTGCTTAGCTTGGGGGACAGTTAGAAGAAGAGCATGTCAAGTTAATGTGGCTTTTTATAATTAGATTTAGATTTAGATTTAATGAATATCTGAAATATTTGTACAAATATAAAATGACATAAAAAAGAGGTTAAGCGTGCACTGTTGCTCTTCTTTGGATCTGAATTACATCCCCAGTATCTGTGTTGGGCACCTTACTCCAGGGGCAGGGGTTGTGATGTTCTTTTCTGGCTTTTTTCTGGGTGCCTGCATTCACGGCACACACACAGATACTCATACATACACATTAGTAGAAATGAGTCAGCAAGATGAGGGATGCTGGTAATCCCTTTGTAATATTTTGACACTTTGTTGAAAAATTAAGTATATATTTTCACTTGGAAGGAAAAGTATGTTTTATGTACATTAATTTTAATTTATTTGAAAACTTCTGTGTCAGTATAAAGCTTAATGCTTATGAATATAAAAATGTACAAGAGAGATAGGCGCCAGGCATGGTGGCGCACACCTTTAATCTCAGCACACAGAGAGGCAGGCAGATCTCTGTGAGTTTGCGATCAGCCTGGTCTACATGGCAAATTCTCTGACATCCAGAGAAAAGAAGGCAGGGAGAAAGGCAGTGGGGAGGCAGAAATGCAGGTATTTTCAATGTAATGTAGCAGTAAGATGAATAGATATTTTGGGAGTATAGAGAATGTTAGTGTAAAATCTGCTTTCAGTTAGTGATCTCTCTATGATACCTAAATTAAATTAAGATCTCATAAAAATGGAAGCTGGCCAACTTTTCAGAAATGATGCAAATCTAACTTTTGTGTGTAAATGTTTAGTGTTTGTGTGTGGGGGTGGTTGCATGTGGTGTCTGTGTGTCCTCCCCAGTGCTTTTCATGTTACTTTTGAGTCGGTGTCTCTCATTTAATTTGGAGTTTACCGATTCAGCTGCAGCTGGACCGGCTGGTTGTCAAGACCCAGTGATCCCACTGTCTCCACCCCCCAGCACTTGGATGTTTACACGAGTACTGGGGATCTGTTGAGTTCTGAATATTTGTGCGGCAGGTGAACCTTCTATTTCAACACATTAAAAAAAGTGTTTTGGGTTTTCCCACTAGTAGGGACTTAAGCACAATAGTAATTACCGCTTTTTTATGTTTTTTTTTTTTGTGACGTTGAGGATCTGTTCACACACAGTAAACTTGATCTCCATGTCCTTTTATTTTTTATTTTTGAGAAGATGACTCACTGTGTAACCCTGGCTAGCCTTGAACTTGATGTGTAGACCATGTTGGCCGTGCCTTCTCAGAGATCTGTCTGCCTCTGCTTCCTAAGTTCTGGGAATAGAGGCATGTGTTTTAATTAACTAATTAATTATTTGGTGAATTTTCTGGTGCTGGGAATTACACCCAGGGGAATTGCTAGGTGACTGCCGGGTGACTGGGTTTATGTTCAGAGTTCGTTTGATGTGCCGCTTGGTTTCTCAGTTGAGAAAACACCTCCATCAGATTGCCTGTGGGAAAAATCTGTGGGGCGTTTTCTTGATTAGTGATTTATGTGGGAGGGCCTGGTTCACTGTGAGTGCACTTTAGGAGGTGTTCCTGGGTGACAGAAGAGAGCAGGCCCGGCAGATTGGAGGAACAAGCTAGGAATCGGTGTTGGGATTACAGGCGTGCACCGCTGCGCCGAAGCAGTGTGCACACTTTCCTTCCAGTCCTCCTCCTTTATTTAAAATGTTCTGTTTATGTTGTCCCATGGCATTTCTTAGGATATCAGATATTGGAAGTCCACAGTGGCGGCTGCTGCTGTTCAGTTTTATAGAAATTTTCTGTATGAGCAGGAGTGCACGTAGAATTTGAAAGAAAATATTGCATGCATATCTGTAATCCTAGTTCTTGGGAGGCTGAGTTAGGAGGATTGTGAGTTCAAGGCCCACCTGGAAAACATAGAAGGTCGGGGATAGACACACACACTCCCTCCCTCCGCCCTCCCCTGTCTCCCCCCACTTCCTCATTTGCAGTGCCTAGCCAGCAGTCGGGCTGTGAGTCTGTGTGTGTAACCCCTAATTCAGTCCTGTCTCTGCTTCTTCAAAGTGGGAAGGAAACCCCTCTGCCAGCCCATAGTCCTGGTTTGGTTGCAAACACTGATTTTAAGTTTTATGTCTCAGGAGCTGCTGTAAACAAACATAGTCCTCCTTCCTTTGCGACTTGAAGCCACACATCTTACCTTTGCCTTTGTTATCCAGGTGCTTCCCTTTTGACACATTTTCTACTCATATGTTGTACATCGTCTGATTTTGTTAGAAGTCATGTTAACATCTTTCTTTTTGAAAGACAGAATCTCAGCTGGGATAAGTATGAAACACTTATCTTATGACTTTTTTTTTTTTTTTTTACATTTTCTGCTGTTTTGGGTGGCTTCTCAGAAGGGGAGGACTCTGTTTTTTTGTCATTTAGGACTATAGTACTTAAAATACACATTTTTGTTAGCGTTTTCTAATTTGATTAGTCAAAATGTTGAAACTAGATTAAACTTCATTAAATAAATGTGGAATATAGTATTTTACTTATTTAATAAAAATTTGTAATACTTAATACGATGTGCTGTTTGTTCTAAGGACTTTAAAAGCGTAAACTAATTGAATTTTTATAACCCTGTGAGGTCAGTGCACTGTCAGGCTAGTACGAATTTATGCTCCCCACCCGCCCCGTCTCTTCATATGAGCCAGGTGTCGATGGCCTGGGAATTGCTAGGTAGCCGAGGTCACCTTTAAACTTGTGGAGCCTCCTCAGTGCTGGGGCTGCAGACATGGGCCACCGCATGGCTGTATCTTCTTATTTTATTGATAAGGAACTGAAGTATAGTCAGGAAAAATTAAGGGGATTCAATTCTTTAGGAGAAAAGAGTAGTTTCTGCTTGTCATTCTGTGACCAGCATTTGTGGGCCTTCTGTTGCTGAATCTTTTCAAAGTAGGGTCATATCTCATCCTTTATGCTGGCATGCCTTTACTTTATTGTGCTTCAGGGTACTTCAGGTTTTTGTTTTGCTTTTGCAAATTGAACCTTTGAGCCTGGATGTGGTAGTGCATGTCTGTAGTTCCATCTGTGGGACAGTATGAGTTTAAGACCAGCCTTGGCAATGTACTGAGAATTCATCCCCCAAAATAAAATACGATACAATCAAGTAAAACAAAATAAATAATACATTTAATTTAATGAAAGATTTGTGATAGCCTGTTTAAATAAACCAGTTGGTTCCATTTTTTTTCTAGAGGCTGTTACTTTGTGTTCCAAGGTCAGAATTTGATAATTCTTAAAATATTGACAACTTTGCATTATTTTTATATTCTCTGTAGTCAGTGACCCCTCATGTCACTATAATTCGCTTTGAGGTACCATGAACTGTACCTACACCAAATGGAGACTTTAATAACTGCTGTAGGTGTTCTGACTGCTCTACTGATCAGCTGATGCCACACTTTCTCATTTTCTGGACCTTAAATTTACTCCCTAACTATTGAAATCAGTCAGTTGAATGGCAGAATTGCATGTGTTTCACTTGAGGGCAAAAGCTAGAAATGATTACGATTAGTGGGGAAGGCATCTTGAAAGATAGGCCTTTTGTAGCCAAGTTGTGACTACAAAGAAAAAGCTGGAAAAGGAAATTTAAAATTGCTACTTCAGGGCACACAAAGGAAAGGAGACAGGGAAGGCACAAAAGCCCTTTGGTACTACGGAGAAAGTTTCCATTGTTTGCTTGGGCCGCAGCAGCCACTGCACTGCCTTTATCTAAAGCCTTTTCCAGAGTATACCTGCTTTCTTCAAGTCTGTTTACGCTGGGGCAGGTGAAAAAACTACATAAAGAAAATTTGAAGCCAGCTAGGTAGCTCATGACATTTAAGGAAAAAAAAACATCTTTATGCGAGTAAAGAAAAGCATCCAAGGAAGCAGTGAATCCTCACGGAGAAGTTGTAGTGTGTTATTCAGAAGATAGAGCTAAAACTGTTGGAGAAGGTAGTCACACTTAGTGATAGTTTTTGGAAGTGAACAAAAAGACCTCTATTGGAGGAAGCCTAAATCCAGTATCTCCGTAGCTAGAGAGATCAGTGTCTGCCTTGAAAACATCAGAGGTCAGGGTGACTTGTTGAGGGGCTATGGCAGATGGTGACTTTAAGTTGAAGTAGCTAATCATCACCGTTCTGAAAGTCCTTTAAGAATCATATCTGTTCTGCCTTTTGTGGAGAACTCTAAGTAGAGCAACAAAAAGCATGATGCTTTGAGTATTTCAAGTTCACTGCTGGGATTTATTGCTCAGAAAAAAAAAGGATTTTTTGAAAAATACTACTGTTGGATAGTGGTGTGTATCTGTACTTACAGCATTTGGCAAGTAGAGGCAGGAGGAGGGGTAGTTTGAGGCCAGTCTGCGCTTCTCGACCAGGTTATTTAAAAACAAACAAAACCTCTGTTCTAATGCACACGTGTATAAATGGAGGGATAAGGAGGTAGGTAGGGTGGCATGTTCATAGTACTTCTGGTCATCCGAGAGCTCTGAGAAGTATAAACAAGATTTTGCTTCTTTCATATCACTGCGGTTTATGCACTAGGGAGAAATTTTTATTTTCAGGGTTTCTGATTTAAGAAATGCAGTTTATAAGGCCATATCTGCTATAGTTATTTCTCTGATGAATTTGAACAAAATGAGTACCTTCTGTGATGGGTTCATAATTCTAAGCCTTAATTTTTTTCCCTCATTTTAAAATGTCTTTTTCTTTCATGTGTTACATCTTAAGCACATTCCCCCCTCCTTCCTCTCTTTGTCCTCTCCTCCCATCCACTCCTCCTCTGTTTCTCTTCAGAAAAGGGCAGGCCTCCCAGGAATATCAACCAAACATGGCTTACTGAGTTGGAGTAACACTAGGTGGCTCTCCTTGTATTAAGGCTGGACAAGGTAACCCAGTGGGAAGAAAAGGGTCCCAAAAGAGGGCAAGAGTCAGAGACAACTTTAACTTTCACTGTTAGGAGCCCCACAAGAAGACCAAGCTATATAATCATAACATATATACAGAAGACCTAGGTTTCCTGATTGTCAATTCAGTGTCTGTGAGCTGCTTTTGAGCCTAGGTTAGTTGATTCTATGGATTTTCAAATGATTAGAGATAGCATTGGTGTTACAAATTAATTTTTTAAAAAGAAATTTCCAGTCAGCAACCACTATCCTGATCACATCTTCTCAGGTGCTAGGCAAAGGTTCTGTCTCTGAGCTGCATGCACAACAGTAAGATTCTCTATGCCATTAACATTTCTATGAGCTGGGCGAAGTGGCACAAGCCTGTAATCCCAGCACTTGGAGAGGCAGAGGCAGGTGGATCTCTGTGAGTTGGAGGCCAGTGTGGTCTACAATAGGAGTTCAGAACAGCCAAGGCTGCACAGAGAAACTCTGTCTCTAAAGAAAAAAACAACAAAAATAAAACAAAAATTGTATGTGGTTAAAGAAGGCCCAGAGGTTAAGAGCACAGAGTGTTCTTTTAGAGCAGTGATTTGATTCTCAGCCTGTAGGTTGTGACCCCTTTGGGGGTCACAGGAGTTGCCTAAGGCGGTCAGAAAACACAGATATTTAGAAGATGATTCATAACAGTAACAGTATTACAGTTATGAATTAACAACAGAAATGACTTTATGGTTGGGGCCACCACAACACAAGAAACTGTATTAAAGGGTCACCACATTAGGGAATTTTGAGAACCACTGTTTGAGAGGATCTCCATGGGGATTCAGTATCTTTTGCCTCTGGGGTCTTGCGCACACACACTACAAAGTAAATAAAATGAACATTTGTAGCTGGATGTGCCCATGGTTGTAGTCCCAGGACTCGGGAAATTGAGGTAGGGAGATGGGGAGTGTGAGGCCAGTGTGGGAGGGAGCCTCTATTCCAAACAAAAAATCCAAAGAACATTCATGATTTGGGGAAGATCAACTCGTAGGGCCTTACTCTTCTAGGAAAGCACTCTTACTACTGTACATCCCTAGTTCTTTTCAGTTTATTTTGAGACAAGGTTTTGCTAAGCTGTTCGCACTGGCCTCAAACTGTGATCTTCCTTCCTCACCCTCCCAGGTATCTGGAATTACAAGTATGTCCCACCATATCTGGCTTATTTTGAAAAGTTAGTTTTGTATTTAACTACTAAATTAAAACATACCATGGGTACAAAAGAGTATTCTTGTTCCTGAGATCATTCTGATAGTTCCTCAAAATTAAAGTGAAATTATCATATGATCTAGCTGTTCTACTTTTACATACACAAGATAATCTAAAATACTTATCTCATGCTGCAAAATGACTCCGTAGTTAAATCCTGATGAACCGAGTCCAATCTTCAGGATCCATGTAAAGGCGAAGGGAAGGAACCTTCAGTGCTGTATAGCATGTGTGCAGCCACACGCACCCGTGTGTATACATTATACCATTGTGTATGTAATGTGCGTGGATGCTTATCGGCATAATTTTAATAGCTAATGTGGAAATGACTTACGACTATCGCTAGATCCAGGAGTAAACAAAATGTGGCATAATTATATACTGGGATATTACTCGGCAGCAAAAAGAAACGAAGTTCTGATAACAGCTTACCTGGGTGAACCTTAAATGTAAGCTAAATGTGTTTGGGAGGAAGGCTCAGGAAAGCACTCACAAGCAGAGGACCTGAGTTCCACCTCTAGAGCACTCTGCCAGGTCAAGTGGTGCACGTAATCCCAGCACTGGGGAAGTAGAGACAGGATGGTCTCTGGGGCTTGCCTGCCAGCTGTCATTGTCAAATGGGTGATTTCAGGTGAATGAGAGCCCCTGCCTCACAATAGGTGGATGGTTTCCCTGAGAATGACACCTGAGCTTGATATTTGGCCTTCATATGTACCATGATTGTGCATGTACACCTGTATATGTGCACACAAACACAGTTTTGTATTTACAAGAAAGCTTAAATTACATATGAATACATACATATATATGTATATGTATATATATGAAAGAAGCCAGGTAAAAAAGGTCGCATGTTGTCTTACTCTTTTCATATGAAATACACAGAATAGATGAATTTGTGGAGAGAGAAAATTACTTAGTGATTACCAGGGGATAAGAGGGGAGAATAAATACACAACACAGGATGATGAAGAAGTTTGAAAATATTTAAATTAATTGCCGTGTACTCGGTTCCTTTATGCTTAGGCTTCACACAAACATTTTTCTTCCTCTAAAAACTGTTTATGTAAGTTTATTCTGTGTATGTGTGTCGACGTGTGGCATAGCATCCGTGTGGAAGTCAGGGCAGCTTATGCATATCAGTTCTGGCCTGTCCTGTGGGTTTGGTTGAGCTCAGGTTGTTGGGGTTGGCAGCAAGCGCTTTTGAGTCCTGAGCCATATTACTGGTCCAGATACTATTTCAAGATGAGTGACAGTTAAGCCCAAAAGGACAATAAATGATTTAAATATTTGCTTTTTTTGGTAAAATATGAAAAATAAACCCTACTTTTTGTAGTGTAGAAGACAGCATTACAGAATAAAATGAAGCAGTCTGAAGTATGACCCAAGGAGACAGTGGCCCTTAGGAAAAATCCTTTTTACCAATCTCTAGACTTTTTTTTTTAGATTGTTTTTAGTGATGAAGTGTAAGTCAACTCACTGTAGCTAACTTCCTTTTGCTGGACATTTATACTGAGTACAGAGATAACATATTTGGTAGTTCTATTAATAACTATTTGTAAGTCCAGTTTTAGAACAACATGGTACAAAACAGGTGTCTTTCCATGTTTATGAATATATACTTATTTTTACAGTGACTTTCTCAAATTGAATTAGAATTCCTATAGAATATAGGAAGTTATAGAATGAAAAAGGAAAAGAAAATGAAAGCCTGTAATTTTATGACCCAAGAAAACTTCCATTACTATTTTAGTGTGTTTATATTATGTAACTATTGATTCACATGCAGTTACATTTAAGGATTGTATAAAGATAAGGGTGTACACCTCAGATGCCTCACAGTAATGTACAGTAGCCTTGAGAATGAAAGTCTTGCCTTACATACCCCTCTACTTCTTTTCTGGGGGGGGATTGAATCAGGGGCCCTGTCAGTCCACGGGCGTGAATACCTCCCCCTCCAGCTTCCTTTCCTTTCCTTTCTGCAGCTCTTCCTTCTCCTTGGTTAGTACTTCATCCTTTTCTTAGTGGATTTAGTGTTAATTTCATTTAAGCATTAATCATAGTAAATCATTGTGAAATTGTCTGATTATAATAAGCATCGATTAAACATTAATGTAGAATTGTAAGTGAATCTATTGACTTTGTATCTTGATTTTTTTGCTGACTTCATATTCGTTCTAGTAGATATTTTGTGTACTCGTTCAGACTTTCTCCATATAAGGTTATACCACCTGGGCTAGAGAATTAGCTCAGCAGTTAACAGCACTGTTGCTCTTGTAAAGGGCCCAAGTTTAATGCCCAGCACTCACGTGGCAGCTCATAGCAGACAACACACTCATACAGATAAAATAAAGTAAATTTTACTTTATTTTTTCTTCTGATTGCCATCCAACACTGTTAATGATGAAAGTAGATTGAATTTTGTTAAATTGTCAGATATATTTTCTGCATTAGTTGTGTGTGTATATATGTGTGTGTGTTTGTGTACACCAGGTGCCTGCTGGTGCACCCCATTATTTTTCCTCAAATTTTTTTTGTTATATTGATTGCCTTTGTATGCTGAGTCAGTTGGTGTTCTGGGAACAAGTCCCGCTTGATCTTGATGTGTATTTTTATTTTACATTTATTTATGTGTATTAGTGTATTGTCTGCATGTAGGTATGTATCCCAAATGTATGCCTAGTGCTCAAGGTCAGTAATGGGTGTTGGATCCCCTAGAATTGGAGGTGGTTGTGAGCCACTACGTGGGTGATGGGAATGGAACCCCAGTCCTCTGCAAGAGGTGTTTTGAACTGCTGAGCCATTTCTTTAGCCCCCATATTTTTTGTTATGTGGTGCTGAACTTGGTTTGCTAGGTTTGTGTTCAGAGTATTTGTCATTAATGTTTATAAGGAAGAACTGTTATTTTTTTAACCCATAGGACCATCTCTCTGAACCACTGTGGGTTACCCTTAGTATGTTTTGTTTCTAGGAATTTATTTCATTAATGTGACCTAATTTATTTGGCACATAATTTCTTTTTAAAAGTGTGTGTGTGTGTGTGTGTGTGTGTGTGTGTGTGTGTGAATCAGACACAGTTTGCAGGAGTCTACCATGTGGACTGTAGTGACCAAACTCAGGTTGTCAGACTTGGTGGCAAATGCCTTTATCCACTGAGCTGTGTTGCCGGCCCATTTTTTAAAAAAGTTTTATTTATTTGTTATGTCTAGTGTTCTGCCTACGTGTAGAACCAGAAGAGGCCACCAGATCTTGTTATAGATGGTTGTGAGCCATCATGTAGTTGCTGGGAATTGAACTCAGGACCTCTGGAAGAGCAGCCAGTGCTCTTAACCTCTGAGCCATCTCTGCAGCCTGCTGGCCCATTCCTACAGTCTTTTAATCTCTACAGAATTGTTCTTAGTATTTAATGCCCCCTGATGTTAGTAACTTGAATATCTTCCTTCTCTTTCTGCGTTGGTGGGGGTCACTCTTCCCCATCACGTACAAATAACATGCTTTCAGTCGACTCTATAGTTTCAGGATGGTTGCATGAGACAGACTCTGCCATTTCCATTGTTGTCTAGATTGGTGACAGATTCCTGGTTATTCTCATACACCATCTTCTAGAATCTTCTCCACTTGTTTAACTTTTAGATGCACTAGATCTCTCTTTCTCCCCCCCCCATGTTTGTGTCATCCATCCATCCATCTGTCCGTCCATCCATCCATCCATCCATCCATCTCATTCTGTCTTATGTGTCTGTCTCTGGCTGTATGCATATGTGCTGTTGAGCTTGTGTTAAAGTCGGAGGACAAGTTCAAGTCTGGGTTCATGTTTTCCACCCTATTCAAGACAGTCTGTTTCGTTCACTGCTGTGTATGCTAGGCTAGCTGTCTTAAGCACTTTTTGTGATTCTCTTGTTTCTGCCTCTTATTTCCCAGTCTGGGTTTGCTGTGTTTATAAATGGCGCATGTGATGTTGCATCCAGGTTGTATGTGGGTTCAGGGGATCTGAACTCAGGTCATTAGACAAGCTGTTAAGTACTGTGCCCATTGAGCCGTCTCCCCAGCCTTGGAGCTGTTTATTACATAGAATTTTGTTTTCATCATTACTGGCCATTTAGTTGATTATTTGTTTGGGTACTTGTTTGCTATTTTTAAATTTATTTAAGAGGCAGGGATCTTGCTTATATTACCTAAGCTCATCTTAAATTTACAGGCAATTCTGCTTCAGCCCCCTGAGTAGTTTGGACAGTAGGCATACACCATTGTGCCCCGCCATTAGTGTTAAGATACGAACATGTAAGCCATGGAATCTGAAATAATACATGTGAAGAAAGTGTATTCTTGCATCAGGGCTTCCATTGGCCTTGTACTTGTTATTGTAACTCTGTGAAAAACTGCAAAGACCATGCTGGTGTGGTTTCCTGTGTTCCTGAGCTCATAAAGAGACATAAAAAATTTCCCCCTCGCGTATCTTATAGGCAGTATTTAAAGCTGTGTTGATGCATTTACGCGAGGTTTTAAAGTTCTGCTTTTGGTGATTAATTTTCGTTTGTATTTCTAGGACTTTCAGTCAGAAGAAGGCTGCTATTGAAAGAGAGTATGCACAGGTGAGTGTGGCCTGCGGCCCTGTCCTGGGGCCTCTTCTGGGCTTACGGCCAGTCTCCTCTGCTGCCCACCCACTCACTTCCGACTGTCTTCCTTTGGTCGCCATCATCATCATCATCATTATTATTATTACTACTACTATTATTATTATTATTGGCACAGGTTTCTCTTCTGTGCCCTGGCTGTCCTGGAACTCAGAGATCTATCTGCATCTGCCTCAAAAGTGCTGGGATGAAAGGTGTACAGCACCACCACCCAGTGGTTCCTTTAAAAAAAAAAAAGAAAGAAAGAAAGAAAAAAAGATCTGACCATGTCATCCTGGCTTTAAACTTTGTGTGTGGAATAGGCTGGCTTCAGAGATCTGCCTGCCTCTTCCCCTTGGATGTTGGAATTAAAGCCATGTGCCACGAGGCCCTGCCAAAATTCATTTTATTTTTGACACAAAGTGTAGTTGTGGGCGATTTCCCTTTTTTTGATCCATTTAAACCTAAAAGTAAGTCCTCATTTTCCTTATAATAAAGAAGATCATGTGCTGGCTGTGGTGGCATATGCTTATAATCATATGCAGCACTCAGGGAGGCAGAGGCAGGCGGATCTCTGTGTGAATCCGAGGCCAGCCTGGTCTACAAAGTGAGTCTAGGACAGCCAAGGCTACAAAGAGAAACACTGTCTTAGAGGGAGAACAAAGGTAAGGTTTCTTACTTGAACCTAGGGCTGGCAGAACTAGTGTAACTAGACAGCTTGCTCAGACTGAGCCTCAGAGGGCGAGGATGGCAAGTGGACGACCAGCTGGCCCCATATTTACATGGTACCCCTGAACTCTGGTATTTAGGGTTATGTAGTGATGCTGCTACACAGGTGATGTTGAGCCTAATTAAGATTTTATGATTTGTGTTGGTGGCTATGTTAGGTTAGAAAATACTGTAGATATGGTTCAGTTTCCATTGTTTAATCTCTAGAAATGATGATAGATTCTTAAATTTTCCAAAATTATTCTCTTTACCTTTTTTGTTTTGCCGAATTTTGCTACTGATCTGAAAATATTGAAATTTCATTACATTGAAATATTTGGCAAAGCTTAGAGAAAATCAAATAGAATTTGTCTTAATTTTAGTCTTTATTTTTGGTTTAAGCGTTTAAATATTTTAAAAGGCATATATGTTTAGCTGTTACATATATAAATATGTAAACTTTTAAAATGAATTTAATTTTGTGTATGCCAGTGTTTTGCTTCCTGTATGTCCTGTATGTGTGTGTGTCTAGTACCTGTGGAAGCCAGGAGGGCATCAGATCGCCTAGGACGGGAGTTAAAGACAGTTGTGAACCTCCATTATGGGTGCTGGGAATTGAACCTGAGTGCTCTGTAAGAGTATCCAGTGCTCTTAACCACTGAGCTTTCCCTTTAGTGCCTATACATACACATTTTAAAATCAGTTGAAAATTTCTGCATCTGCCTTCATTGCGGGACTTCCCTGTGGTGTTACTTCTTTCTGTCATTCTACTTTCTATACTTGGGGGGGAACTACACAATCTCAGCTGTTATTTATTGTTGATGTGTCCTCAAAATGGGAATGTCAGGTTGAGAGGGTGTTGCAGGGAGTGAATTGCTTGTTGTATAAAAGTGAAGGTCTGAATCTGGATCCTCAGGACCTGCGTACAAGCCACATGTGGTGGCTTGCATCTGTAATCCCTGTGTCCTACAGTGGGGTGGGAGTGGAGCAGAGAATTCCCAGACACACACTGGCAGTGCCCTGGCATGCATGGCCACAAATGAGAAAAGGCCATGTCTGGAGCAAGGTGAAATTTGAGGACTGCCCGGTTGCCCTCTGACCTCCCCAGGCGTTCACAGTCATGCCCGCCTAGCCCCTTACACATAGAAGGTAAGTAAATAGGCAGCAGGGCTGCTTTATGCCTCCAAAGAGATGGGGCTCAGAGCTCTTGACTGGCATGTGCAAGGCTTTGACTTTGATCGCCAGCAGTGAAGAGAAGAGAATGGTGCGGGGGTTGGGGGAGAAATTCTAATTATATACTTTGAACTTTTCATTTTTTAAAATTGTTTTTACCTGTTTTTTAAAAATGTATTTCAAATTTTTAGTTTAGCATACAAAGTAAAAGGGTTCATGTTTACACATATTTGTCATTTGATCCCCTTCCCCAATTTATCAGTTTTAATTCCTTTTTTAAAATGATGTGTTTATTTTTAATTTTTTGTAGCTACAGACAGGTGTGAGCTGCCATGTGGGTGCTGGGAATTGAACCCAGGTCCTCTGGAAGAGCAGCCCATGTTCTTAACCACTGAGCCACCTCTCCAGCCTCAGCCCCCTCCCCATTTTTTTTTTTTTAAGACAGTCTCCCAGTGTATTTCTGGCCTGGACCTTGCATGTAAACTTGGCTGTCTAATTTTGAGATTCTCAAAATCTCAAATTTCAAATTCTAAATTTGAGATTCTCCTGCCTCTGCTTCCCAAGTGCTGGGATTAAAGACACATGCTATTACATATGCCTGGCCCATAGCATTGTTTTTGGTTTTATTCTGTCTCTCTCTTTTTTTTTATGTTGTGGTACTGGGGATGGAACCCGGGGTGTAATATGTGCTAGGTAAGTTCTCCATCGCTTTGCTCCGTTCTCAGCCTGATCATATACTGTTTTAAAATTTCATGTTTGTTCAAGAACCTTTTCATATATTGAAAAGTGTTTACCAAGTGCTTCTAGATACTGTGGATACAGCAGTGCTCACAAAGTGGGTGGGTGGGTGGAGTCCTTGCACGTCCTTCTAGTCTATGGAGGTGTGTAGTTTTCCAGTCAGCTCTACTAAATTTGTTTTATACAACGTCACTGACATGGCCACTGACAACGCCATTTGACATGGTCAAATGGTTACTCCTTAATGACTTGTAGGGAATTAATTATTACTAGTAATACTGGCATTCTCTATACAAAAAACTGAATACCAGAAAGATTGAGCATTTATGAGATTCAGAGAACGTGAAGAAGAGTCCTTCTAACACAAAAATAATTTTTTGTTTGTCTTTTGAGACAAAGTTTCTCTGTAACATTAGATGTCCTGGAACTCACTCTGTAGAGCAGGCTGGCTTTGAACTCATAGATCCACCTGCCTCTGCCTCCAGAGTGCTGGGATTAAAAGTGTGTGTCACTGCTGCTTGGCTCAACACAAAAATTATTTTAAAAAGCCAAAATCTTCCCTGTGGCAAAGAATAGGTAGGGTCTTTGGGCTTCACTGGTGTTTGACTAACCTTTTGTGAAGCTTTTTTTTCTTTTTGCCTTAAATTTTCAAATGAAATGAAATTGTTTATTAAGAAAAGCAGCAGCAGCAGCAGCAGCCAGGTTTGGCTCACGCTTGTAATTGCAGTACTTTGGAGCCGTGGGATGAGTGCCTGGAGGCTTGTGCTACCGATGACAATCTTTCCAACATCTGCCTGTGTGTGAGAGACAGAGAGAGAGATCATTTGAACTTGAGATAGGTCATTCGACAGCAGTTGAAAATGCTCCCTCAAGCACAGGTAATAGCTGTGATATATCTTTAAAGGTATGTTAGGAGAATTAGAGAGAAAAGAGAAATGTTGCTGACTCTCATTTACACTTGATGGAATTGGAGTGGTGAACCTTTTTAGGTTGTGTGGCAGTTTCAGTTTCCTCGAGGAAGAGTATTAATGTCTTATTTTTAAGTGTGGTTTGTGAAGTTGACTTTGTAGTTCTTCATAAATAACAGATGACTCCAGTTATGTTTATACAAGCGTAACAAATAGGCCTCTGAAAATCGAATAGCCCCAAAAGATGACCAAGTAGCACTAAATCTTAGGGTAAAACCAAGTCTGGCTTGAAGATAGCCAGCCACTAAAGTGTTTGTAAATTCATTTTCAGTGCTCAAGCTGATATTGCTGCAGGCAGGTTCTGTGTGTTAATGTACTTCCTGTGGTCTTTGGCAGAATGTTGCTGCTGAAGAAAGGATACAAAAGGTTACTGTGGTTGGAGAGAAAGAACAGGAGAAGATTGTGGACTTTTAAGGGCAGCTCCTTACTGAGGGACAAACACAGAATAAACATACCCATGCTGGCAATTACCCTTCAGTATCACCCTGTGATGCCTAAACCTTCTTTACTATTTTTATTCTTTTTTTTAAGATGCATTTATTTATTTATTATGTATACAGTGTGTGTTCGCATGTACACCTGCAGGCCAGAAGAGGGCCCCAGATCTCATTTTAGATGGTTGGGAGCCACCATGTGGGTGCTGGGAACTGAACTCAGGAGGACCTCTGGAAGAGCAGCCAGTGCTCTTAGCCTCTGAGCCATCTCTCCAGCCCCACTATTTTTATTGTTTTAAGAAATAATTTTACAAACAGTTGAGAGTGGTACCTGAGAATCAGGATTACGTGCATATATATGGTAGGAATTCTCTTTGACAAATTCCATCTCTATAGAGGCTTAAACTGTGGCCAGTCCAGCTTTATGCAGTTAGAGAAACGTGTATACTGTATACCTGAAGCCCTCGCCCCCATGTTCATCCTGTACATAAGGAGACAGGGTAACTACTATGGTAGAAAGCCCATCAGAACAAAGGTGAGGGGGTTATTTTTATGTTTATGTTATGCTTTTAAAAGTGACTTTATTGTATTATTTTATTTTCTTTGGCTTACAAAGGGGTTAGGAATACAATTAGAAGGAACAGGTTAACTTTTGTCAAAATAAAATAGTCTAATTTTATATAGTTTAATTTTTAAAGTTGTAAAGCTGTTAAATTGTAGATATAAGTAAATTTGGTCTTTTTGGGCAAATAGATTTGCTACTTTCATCTTTTCATAGCTGTTCTATAGCACATCTTTTAAAGAAGTGAGTAAAAATAATTGCTTATTTTGCATCTACTCTTTTTTTTTTTCTCCAGAACCTGTTTCTATTAATGAATTTAGTGGTCAGGCCAGCATAAAATAGGCGTGGAGAGCCAGAGCTGTGGTTTTGAAACTCTTGCAGCTAGCTAGCATGCCTGCGTTCACCCTCCCTCTCTGCCTCTGTTGTTTGTTTGTTTTATAGGGTCTCACTGTGGAGCCTGACCTGCCTTAACCTCCCGATTGATAGGATTAACAAGTGTGTGCCACCATGTCTCAGTGTTTATTTTAATTTTTTTGCTTTTAATTTCTTGCTCCTGTTTTCTTCCCTAAAGTTTAACAGGTTTATTTGAAATTGTCATAAAGTTGAACTGTTGAAATGTGTTCACTGAAGCATTTTGACGTGTTTTAGTGCTTTACATCTTGCATTTGTATTAACAATTCACACACAAATTCAAACAGAAAAACTACCAATACCTGATTTCTGACCCCTGTTTTTCCACTCACAGTCATATGCTTAGGTACCTTTTAAGCCCATGGAAAAAAATAACTAACATTCAGAACTTCTGAAAATAGAAATGGAGAATGAAGTGTTTCCTCTCCTTGTGGGACTCCTACGTAAGTTCTCTTTCTTTGGCCTGCTAGGTGGATATCTTTTGGCATAATGGGTTGGTATCTCCAAAAATGCCACCCGACCAACCTCACTTGCCTCCTTCCAAAGCACTAAGAGCTGCACCCTGGAAGCACCGTTTTGTTTTGCAGTCCTGAGACATTTCTCACAGCAGCAATGTAGGTGCTGTACTAGTTACGCTCACACAGTTTTAGTTTTTTATGTTTTCATTAAAAAAAAGATTTATGGCAGGTATGGTGGTGTACACCTTTAATCCCTATGCTTGAAGGCCTAGGTACGAAGATCTGAGTTTCAGGACACCCTGGTCAATGTGTTGACTTGCTGTCTGTCTAGGGCTATATTGTGAGACCCTGTCTGAAAAATATTTTTAATTACATTTTATGTCTGTCTGTCTGTATGTCTGTATTTATTTGTGTGTGTTGCAAAGGCCCTTTAACGTTTCCCTGAGTAGTTTTATGGTGCCATTCAAGATGCAGATCAAGTGTGATCCTCCCTTAGGATGTCATGTGTGCTTTGGATTTGAGAACTCTCTAATGAGCCCAGTCACAGCTTCTTGTGTAGCATTTATTGTTCCATTATGCCGTTAAATGTTTGGCGAATGCTTATTAAATGAATGAAAAATATAGTTTTGGGTTTTGAAAATTATCAATTTCTAATAATGGCAATAAAAAGGATAATACTAAATTGTTCTATTATGTTTTAATTAGTACTGTCAACGCTGAAGGGCTAAATTGATTCATTTAAACAAAGTTGAAAAACAAATTTGCCATAGTCATAGGGTTTTCTTTTTCTTTTCATGGATTATAGATGAACTTGAGAATCTTGGAAGACAAAAAATAAGTTTGAAAAGACTATATTCTTTCTTTTCTGGGAGTAAAAAAAAAAATCACTGATAGAATTTAATTTACAATTTGTTTTTATTAAATTGATTGTGTTTACTTACTTGTTCAGGTCTCCCTGTATAGACCAAGGTTTTGAATTCACAATGATCTCCCTGCTTCTGCCTCCCAAGTGTGTGGCTAACGGCGTGTGCCACCACACCTGGCTTACTGAGGTTTCCCTGAGTCAGGTTCTTTCTGCATTGCCCAGACTGGCCTGGCTCTGATTCTGTGACCCAGTTTGGCCTCTCACTCATAATCCTCTTGCCTCAACATGCTGGAATTATAGATGTATGCTGCCATGTCTGACTGTATTTCTCTTTCTCTTTCTGTGGCACTCAAGATAGAACTAGGTTTTCATGCTAGGTAAGCATCTTAATAAGCTACAATCTCCCGTCATGCTGAGAGAGAAAGTGAGAGACAGAGACAGAGGCCCTCCATTAAAAAAAATCTTTGTGTCGCTGTCTCTGCCTCTCTCTGTCTCTCTATTCATCCCTCCCTTCTTCCCCTCCCCCTCTGTCTTTGTCTCTCTGTCCTGGAACTCACTCTTTAGACCAGGCTGGCCTCAGACTCACTGAGATCTGCCTGCCTCTGCTTCCCAAGTATTGGGGTTAAAGATGTTTGCCATCAGCCCAGCAGGAGACTGTCTCTTTATGTTGTGTCTGAGAGTGCTGATAACTTAAGTTTTTGAGTCCAGAAACTCAGTTTTATTTTATTTGGAGGAGAGGTCTCAGTAAAATGAAAGAACACACAGTATATTCATGTAATTAGGGAAGATAAGTAGCTGCTTCAGGGTACTCAGTAAGTAAGCTTATTGATCAGAGTGTTTAAAAGGCATATGGTGTGAATTGACAAGTTAATTTGATGAAGGTTAAACCATCATTATCATTCCAGAATATCTATGTCCCTTCTAACAGAAAGTATGTGTTAGATAATAATTCACCACTGTCTTCTTTCTCTGCCCTTGATATATCTCATCTACTTTCTGCTGTGTATTTCCCCATTCTGGATACTTCACATAAGTTGATTCACAGTATTTGCCCTTTCTGAGTTCAGAGTTCATTGATCTTAACAGATCTTTCTTCCTGTCTTTTGCAGGATTATCGGAGTAATGTTTGACTTCTCCTCTCTTCCACCTTACCCCCCCCCTCCCATCATCATCTCCTTGCTCCTCCTCTTCCTTCTTTTGGCGGTTCTGGGAATTAAACTCAAGAGCCTTTCACATGCTGTACAATTACTGTGCTGCTGATCTGAATACTCCCAACACCCATATTTAGATTTTATATCCTGTCATTGAAGGTTTCTAAGTGATAGAAGCATAGTTTTACTTCTAAGTAGTGTACATTTTTTATATACTAATACATTGTGAATGTTATAATCTGTATATAAACTTAAAAATGAAAAATCTTTTAAAGAATGAAATATACTGTCTCTGTCTTTTGATGACTTCCTGCTGTGATCCTCTTACATTTTAAGTATGAATGCTTAGTAGTTTTATTTCTTGTCAGGTTTTATCAGATGGCCATTAGGTTTACTTTCTATTGCTGCTGATAAGCTTTTCGTAGCAAAGTAACAGATTTTCTGTTTGCTTTCATTTGGATTATTAATATTTACTTTAGTCTGTATTTCCTTTGGACTCTTGAAGTCATTATTGCGTGCTTTTGGATCACTTCCCCCTGGCAGGGCTGCTTTGCTTGGCCTCAGGGGATGAGGATATGCTCAGTCCTGATGTGACTTGATGTACTAGGGAGGGTTAATACAGGGAAAGGGGAGGTTTCCCTTTTCTGGAGCAAAAGGAAGAGGGAAAGGGGGAAGGAGGAAAAGGGCTGGGATTGGGAGGAGAGGAGGGAGGGACCACCCTTCAATGTAAAGTAAAATAAGCTGAAATTGAAAAAGAAAGTCAGTTATCTTTTGAGGGTTCAGTTAAAGTGCTATTTAATCCACAAATGAACTCAGCAGGTCCATTAAAAGCTGCTGTATAGAAAGACACACACAGTATAGACTCACTTATAAGTTGATATTAGACATAAAATATAGGATAAACTACTAAAATCTGTACACCTAAAGAAGCTAAGCAAGAAGGAGGACCCTGGGTAAGATGCCCAGTCCTCATTCAGAAAGGCAAATGGATAGACATCGGAAGAGGGAGAAAACAAGGAACAGAACAGGAGTCTACCACAGAGGGCTTCTGAAAGACTCTACCTTGCAGAATATCAAAGCAGATGCTGAGACTCATAACCAAGCTTCGGACAGAGTGCAGGGAATCTTATGAAAGAAGGGGGAGATAGAAAGCCAGGGGGGTGGGGCGACAGTTGCTCCATTGGGCCCAGGGGTCTTTTCTGAGACTGATATTCTGACTAAGGACCGTGCATGGAGATAACCTAGAACCCATGCACAGATGTAGCCCATGGCAGCTCAGTGTCCAAGTGGGTACCCTAGTAAGGGAAACAGGGGCTGTCTCTGCCATGAACTCAGTGGCTGACTCTTTGATCACCTCCTCTTGAGGTGGGAGCAGCCTTGCAGGCCACTAGGAAGACAATTCAGCCAGTCCTGATGAGACTTGATAGGCTAGGGTCAGATGGAAGGGAGGAGGACCTTGCCTATCAGTAGAGTTGGGGAGGGGCATGGGAGAAGATGAAGGAGGGAGGATGGGATTGGGAGGGGACAAGGAAGGGGGCTACAGCTGAAATACAAAGTGAATAAATAATAATAAATAAATAAATAATTAAAAATTTTTTTGGAGACTCAAAAAAAAAAAATAAGCTGCTGTATGTCTGAACACTTTGAAAGTGAATGAGTAAATGAAAATGCTCTGTATCCAGAATACCATCTATTATTGTTGAACACACTTTTGTCCTCAGAATACCTGGCATATGTTCAGTGTCTCACTGGACCGGTAGTCGGTCCACCTGAGGGCAGGAATGATCACAAAGGTAGGTCTGTGCATAACTGCTTATACAGTTTAACTGCTTTCTCTCTCTCTCCTGTTTCTGGAGACAGGGTTTCTCTTTTTTTATTAATTTTAATTTTTTTCATAATTTATTCATTATATATCCCAATCAAAGCCCCTTCCCCCAACTCCCCCCAGTCCCACCCTCCCTAACCTTTCTTCCTATCCCCTTCCCCTAGTCCACTGAAAGGGCGAGTTCTCTACTATTGCCATCTGCCCTTAGCTTGTTTAGTCTCATCAGGACTGCCTGGATCCTCTTCCTCCATGGCCTGGGCTGCATCATCAGGGGTGAGTGATCAAAGAGTAGTCAGCTGAGTTCATGATAGAGGCAGCCCTTGCTCCCCTCACTCAGAGATCCACATGGAGACTGAGCTGCCAATTGGTCACGTCTGAGCAGGGGCTCTAGGTCTTCTCCATGCACGGTCCTCGGTTGGTGCATTAGTCTCTGCAGGACCCCTGGGCTCAGATCCTTTGTTGGTCTTCTTGTGGGGTTCCTGTCTTCTCCATGTCCCTCTATTCCCACCCCTCTCTTCTTCCAGAAGTCTCCCTGTGCTCTGCCCAAAGTTTGCCTGAGTCTCAGCATCTGCTTTGATCCCCTGTTGGGTGGATCCTTTCAGAGGTCCCTCTATAGTAGACTCCCATCCTGTTTCCTCTCTTCCACCGCTTCTGGTGTCTGTCCTGTTTGCCATTCTGAAGGAGATTTAAGCGTCCTCCCTAGGGTTCTCCTGTAGGTCTGTAGATCGCAATCCCATATTATGCCACTGATATCTGCTTATAAGTGGGTGTGTACCATGCCTGAGACAGGGTTTCTCTGTGTAGCCCTGGCTGTCCTGGGCTTGCTTTGTAGACCAGGCTGGCCTCGAACTCACAGAAATCTGCCTGCCTCTGCCTCCCTGAGTGCCGGGACTAAAGGTGTGTGCTACCATGCCTGGCTCAGATGTTTTTAAATCAGTTATTTTATTTATATATTCACCTACATATTCCCATGAACCAGTGCACCTCAGTCTCATTGTCTTAAAGGTATGTTCTGATTGATTGACCAACACCTTTTCCTTACAATATCTTGCTTAATCCTTATGATTCTTTTAAAATTTCATCAAAGACGGCATTATGGTTGAGCCTAGTAAATAAACAGTATCCTTATGTACACTTTGTGCTTTCTTCCTACTTCATGTTTTTTCTGTAATTACATATTAGATAACGTATTGTACAATAGCTTCAGTAATAGCAGTAGAAGTATGTAGTGAGATAAGTAAAGGCCACAGGTCATGTCACCATTTTTAGATACTTTAGAGGTGACTTAATTTTCAGTTACCTTATGCATTCTTAAAAGCAGGTAAGGTTTTAAAGTGGGTTGGTAGTGGGACTCTAAACTGTATCTAGCAGAACATGTGAATGTGACCCTATCTGGAAGAGGAACTTCACAGATGGATTTAGAATAGGCTGGCCTTAATCCAGTGACTGGTGTTCCTAATGGGGGAATTCAGACATAGAGAATCACAGAAAAAAGAAAGGTATGTGAAGATAGAGACAGAAACTGGAGTGATGAGTCTGTGAACCAGGAATGTCGAAGATTACTGGTTATCCCCATATGCCAATAAAGATGCCCAAACAGATCCCCTTTCTGCAAAGAGAGCTGAAGTTTTGGATTTCTAACCTCCAGAACTGGGAAAGCGTACATTTTTCTTATCTTGAAAGACCAGCACCCCTATGTGCCTTACAGCCATCTGTATTCTAGTCAGGGAATCTTCTGACATCTGAGGACACCAGGCACACAGGAAATGCACATGCATACATGCAGGCAAAAGTTCCTTATAAATAAAATAAAATTTAAAAAAATGTAACTGTCTTTTTTTTTTTTTTTTTTTTTTTTACCAAAAATTGAGAACAACAGTTGTCTCTGTAGTGCGTCCGTTAGTGGGGCTTTCTCTCAGCAGAGCTGTGGAACGATAGAGTGATTTGGTATGGCTGTTTGAACTTCTAGTGCGGCTCTCCACACAGCGTGATTGAAGAGATAGATACGCTCACTCCTGCAGTGACGGTGGTGATCAAGTTATTGGAGCATGTATAGTCCCCACCGTTTTTACTATTGTTGTAGAATTTTTAATTAAAATGTGGAATATTCCTGCAGTTTTCCCTCCCTCCTCTCTTCCCATTCCTTCCCCTATTTGTTTGTTTGTTTGTTTATTTAAAGATTTATATATTTTTTTGAGTTGGGGTCTTACTATCTGTCTCTGACTGCACTGAAACTATGTGGGCCGCAAACTCAAGGGAGATCTGCCTGTCCTGGTCTCCTGGATGCTGTGGTTAAAGGTGTGTGGCGCCACACTAGCAACATTTGTTTTATGTATGAGTGTTTTGCCTGCACATACGTACATGCATCAGTGTTTGCCTGCTACCCAAGGAGGTGAGAAGAGGACATCAGGTCCCCTGGAACTGGATTACAGGTGCTTGTGGGCTACCGTGCAGGTGGTGAAAATCAGACCTGTCTCCTGTAAGAGCACCAAGTGCACTTAACCTCTGGCCAAGTCTTATTTTTAATTATGTGTCCAGGTGCCCCTGGGGGCAAGTCTTCTGGAGCGAAGTTACAGGCTGTTGTAAACTGTCTGATGCGGGTGTAGAGAACTGAACTCGGGGCCTCCGCAAGAGCATTATCTCTTAACCTCAGAGACATCTCTTCAGTCACCGTTATTGTGTCTAAGGTTGTTACACTGACACTGTCAGAGCTGGACTATTTATTATCTCACTTTAAAATTGGCCCCGACACAGTCTGTTTAAAAATCTGTATTCTTTTTCTCTGTCACTCTGTCTATAGATTCCAGAGGTCAGTTTCTACTAGAGCCAGTCTTTCATATTTATAGTTTTTCATCTTTCTCTTGCAATTAAACTTTGTAAATTCTGAGCAAGTAAAAACTGGTCAAACCTTATGTATCTACCTTTTCCAAATTCTAAGTTCTATATAATTTTTGGTGTTTACTTGTATTTCTTATTTTAACTAGAGATTGGAA
>NW_026596046.1:35759091-35843597 GCF_907164565.1 Psammomys obesus
GGAGAGGAGGGGAGGGGAGGGGAGGAGAGGAGAGGAGGGGAGAGGAGGGGAGGGGAGGGGAGGGGAGGAGGGGAGAGAAAAAAAAGTGGAATTCTGGAGAATAAAAGTTTTCTAAGTTGAAAATACAGTCTGATACAGAATATGGTTTGAATATCAGTTGTGTTATTGGCTTTGTAACCTCAGACTTTTAACTACCCTGTGCTTCAGTTTACCAGTCTATAGTAATATAAGATAATAGTAAGAATGACATGTGGAATTATGTTCCTTGTTAAGTATGCTTTCTTGTGAATAGATCTGTTGTAACAGAATAAATGCCCGGAGAATCTAAGATGAATAAGAACATTGCCTGTACTTGTGGATGTATACATAAAAACTTCACTTGTGCTAGAGAACTCTGACCTCTACTTATGCTTCATGTTACACATGCATGCATACATAAAAAATTTTTGTTAAGTGATTAGGGCTTTAGAGATGGCTCAGTGGTCAAGAGCACTTGCTATTCTTCCAAAGGACCCTGGTTCAATTCCCAGTATCTACATGGTGGCTAACAACTGTCTACAACTCAGGTTCCAGAAGATCTGACATTTCCTTCTGGCTTCCACAGGCACCAGGCACATGAAGGCCAAACACTCGTGTATATTAAAAGAATAAAAACTATTTATTTTTTAAAAAGTAAAGGTTATTTAAGAGGTGTTTGACAGTTTATATTTGGCCAGAGGTGTATCTCAGTGGTAGAGTACTTTTATCCTGTGTGAGGCCCTGGGATCCATCTCATCACCTAAATAAAAAAATAAAATGAAAAACATTTTCTAATCCTTTTAATAACTTTCTTAAGTATTTTGTGGCTTAAAGCTACACTTTGTTCTTATGGTTTTTAGTACTTAAGGATGTGATTTCAGTTCTGTTTTTGTTGGCAAATTCCTCCGTACCATTAGACGTCAGAAGCATTGCTTGCTTTGAAAGTACTTGGAAGACTTCAGCTAGGGAAGATATGGTGGGGAGAGGTCATGTTTCATTTCTTACAGGCCACAGTTTATAAAGGGCAGAACCCACGTACTTGTTGATACATTGATTCTTTGATATAAGTTTTCAAAATATCCCAGCACTATTGTTCTAGGTTGAAAATTTAAAAACAAATCACAGCTTATGCTTGTTAACAATTTTTAAGAATTTGTATTCATTACGTATATTGCAAAAGAAGTTTTTAAAAATCATAGGAAATTATTTAAGAGGTGTTTAACAGTGAGAGACTATTTCCAGAATAGCAGGATATCCTTCCATTTTCTAGGTTTTGCATTTGTAATTCATAAAGAACTATAATGACCTATTCCGAACATACTTTTTCACAAAAGAATTTCATTTTAAAATAATTGAATTAGGTTGCCGTCTATGAATTTAACATATTAAGATTAGGTTATAAGTAGCAAGTAAAATCCAGAGTATATCAATATAACAGTATCTTCTGTACCATCTGATTGTTGATGCATTTCCTTCTTCTGTAGGGACGTCAGATAGTTTTATTCAGGGCCTTGAGGTTGGGGAGGGGCTGAAGAGGTCCATATGGTCTGATGTCCTCAGGGTAGACCTTCCTGAGCTCCTCTCATTACCCTTCTCTTTTTTTCTGTGTGGTTATTTTTATTTATGATTTTGTAAGATAGTCTTGCTGTAGCTCAGGTTGTTATTGACCTTAATGTGTAGCCCAGGCTGGCCGTGTAGGTACTATGATCATTAGCTTCTGAAGTGCTACAATTGCAGTGTGTGCCACCACACCCAGCTGATTATTGCCTCTTAATACAAATGTATCCGTTTACAAACTGTTGAATAAAGATGGCTGATGGCTCATCCATGTAATCCCAGCCCTCAGCAGCCTGAGGCAGGGAGAGTTCTACAAGTTTGAGGTCAGTCTGGGTTAATGAGGTCCTGTTTCAAACAGACAAAAACAAGTGCTGAAGAACCGTAGGCAAAAATCCTATCAAGTTGTTTTTTTCTTTTGTTTTCCTTTTCTGCTATGCACACACTTCTATAGTTGGAACACCTTTTATGTGTATTTTAGATTTATTTATTTTAAGTATGTGAATGTTTTCCTGCATATATGTATGTCCACCTTGTGCATGCTGGTGCCCATGCAGGTTAGGAGAGGGCATCAGGTCCTCTGGAGTTTTGGATGGTTATGAGCTGCTATGTCAGCGCTGGGAACCAAACCTAGATCCTCTACAAAAGTAACAGGTGCTGCTAACCACTGAGCCATCTCTTCAGCTTCCTGGTGTATATCCTTTTGATTCTTCCTGATTTAGTGCTTACTCCTCATCTGTATCAAACCTTATTTTGATTCTTTTTGAATTAGAAAAAGAGATTTTAGGATACCAGGCAACAGAGACCATGTGTGATTTTTTTCATTGTTGTTTGTTCGGCTTCTTAAAGACAGGGTCTCGTAATGCCAGTGCTGGCCTTATACACAAACATTATATGTTGTACCCCGAACTACTGACTTTTCTGTCTCTTGTCTGTTAGGTGCTGGGTTTACAGGCATGCGCCGCTAGGATTTATTTCATGATAGAGTTTTGAACCTAGGGCCTTCTACATGCTCAGAGTAATGAAGAGCACAGTTTGTGTGTTTATGACGACTGTGTTTTTGTTGAAGAAGGAGAAGTAAATGACAGTGGAGCATAGTTAGCGCACACCTCTGTAGCCAGGCATGGCCCAGACGTCAGAGGAGCAACTGAATTTTCTAGATACGGTTGCTTTGGGAGTCACAGTTGTTGAGACGGGGTTGGACGTTTTCTGCATGTAGTTCTGCCACTTCCCCGGAAGCATGTATTTCCGGCCTTTCACTGTCTACAGTAAGGCTCTGCAGATGTGAAGCTGAAAAAGATGTCAGTGCAGTTGTTGAACTTTTTAACAGCCACTTTGAGGACTCTAGGATTTTTGATGTGTAGAAGCTTTGGATGTTTTCATCTTGTTTGTTTGTTTGTTTGTTGAGCCTTGGCTGTCCTGGAACTTGTTCTGTAGGCCAGGCTGGCTTCAAGTCAGAGATGCACTTGCCTCTGCCTCCCAAATGCTAGGAATAAAGGCGGGCACCACCACACAACTGCCCAGACTATTGTCATATCTTAAGATACCAGGGATCTCCCCTTAGTGGTGCGTGCCTTTAACTGCACAGTTCTCTGAGAGTGCGAGGCCAGGCTGGTCTGCGTAGCAAATTTTAGCCTAGCCAAAGCTACATAGTAAGTTCCTGTCTCAAACAAAAAGATCTGATAAATGGAAATCTGAGGAAGGGTTTGCCTGGGTTCTCAAGACAAGGTAGAAGAAAAGCTACAAGGCTTCTGAGGCAGCCAAATGTGACTTTCTCATCTTCAGTGTGAGGTCAGGGTACTTAATTACCTCTTTGTTAAGTGTTATGAGAAGTCATCCCAATGGGGTATGTTTAATCATCCAGAGCAGAGCTTGGCTAACTCCCTCTCCCGCTCCCAAAACAGCAGACAGTAAATATTTCCTACTTTGAAAGTCATATGGTCTCTGCCAAATTAACTCTCTCTGCTAATGGAGAGTGAAAGCAACCATAGACGGAAACCATTGGATAGATCTGGGAAACCATTGGATAGAACTGTGCTCCAAACTTGATTAGTAAAAGAGAGGTTGTAATTTGCTACCCGCTGTACACCTCAGCTGTTTTGAAGGATCCCCTCTCCCTGATCTTCCTCTCCCCCTGCCTGCTAATTCGTGAATGGATACTTTAGAAAATCGTAGTATGATGAATTATTGGTGTTCTGTTCAGAAAGTTGTCTCCTGTAACGATGCATTCAAAGCTCTCCCTGCGTTCTTTCTGTTAGTGTTACCTGGGCCATGGGGTCCTCAAAGAGGTGAAGCCACCAGCCAAAGCGTGTGCGCGACTGGACCTAGACTCCCTACACATACGTAGCAGGTGTCAGCTTGGTCATCTTGTGGGTCCTCTAACAATGGGAGTTTCTGACTCTGTTGCCTGCCTTTGGATCCCTTTCCCCTAGCTGGGCTCCTTGTCTGGTGTTAGTCCTGCTGTGACTTGAGATGTCAGGGTGCCCTTTGGTCGCCTCCCCTTCTCTGAGAAAAAGGAGGAGGGGGAGGAGAGAAGGGGCATGACAGTGGGATTGGGAGGAGAGGATGGCGGGCCTGGAATCAGGCTGGAAAGTGATCAAATAAATAAATAAATAAATAAATAAATAAATAAATAAATAAGGAAAGATTAATTATTTGCTTAAAATTTTTAAATTTTATAGACAAGTTAGAAAAGAACTGGACAAAAGGTTTATGTTGTTACTGAAACTGTCTTCTTGCCAGTCATATTACTTTTCTTGTTGCTGCAACAAAATACCTGACAAAAGCAACCTCAGGAAGAAAGACTGCATTTTGGCTCATGGTTTGTGGTAGGGAAGTCCGGTGATGGGAATTTGAGGCATCACAAAGGCTTCACGCTGCATCTGCAGTTGGCAACATAGAGATGCTCAGCAGCACTGATGCTCAGCTTTCTTTTATTGAGCCCAGGGTCCCATTAGGTAGGCTAGTGCTGCCCACACTCAGGGCTGGTTTCCTGCCTGGGTTAAACTCTGGCAAACACCCTCACACACAGACCCAGAAGATTGTCTTCTGAGTAACTGTCAACTCTCTCATGTTAATAACCAGGGCTCACCAGTACACCTGTTACCATGGGGAGTCACAGTACTGCTGCATTTGCTAAGCTGAATGAGCTGGTAGCTTTCTATTTAGAAATGCTTCCATCTACACCACACAAAAGGGAGACTGTATACATCAGTATTTAAAAATTTTAGCATGGCATAAAACTGGTTCATAATACTAATTTAGGTTAGCACACAGTGCTACCCTCAAGAGGTGATGTGTATCTATAATATGGGCTGCTGCTATATTTTATTTTAGCAACATTAGTGTAGTGTATCGGACTTAAGTATGTTTTGAGAATTGAAGAATAGATTAAAAGATATTTTTATGACTTACTTGGCAGGAAGATAACCATGGTCAAGAAAGTGGTTTTCCCAATGTAAGGCTCATTTATCCATCGACTCCAGGTGCTCTGATCTCTGCTGTTTCGCCACATGTGGGAAACTTGATGCATAATTTGTGGTAGTGGGGGACTTTGCTAGTGCTTTCCTCTAAAAATCATAATTTTAGGAGGGCTGTGAATTTAGCTCAGTAGTAGAATAAATGCTTGCCTTTCATGCATAAGACATTGGCTACAATTCTCAGACTGGAGGAGGGTGTAAGATAAAGCAAGCTCAAGATATTAATTGCTAAACTCTATTCCCTCAAATGAAGCAGTTGATTGTTTTCAGAATTACTGTTAATATTTTATTAGTAACCAGCTCTAATAGCTTATTCAACATGGGAGCAAATTATATCTCAGTTAAAAAATAGGTCACATATTTATAAATTTCTTATATATGGACATTCTTTTGATGAGAAAAATATTGAAAATGTTCTGCCTAGTTTGTAAGGTAAGGCTGGAAATAATCTTTAGACAGGTACATAAAATTTCCTCTGACCTCTGCTTTTAGTGTCCCACTGCTTCGGCTGTGCTCTTCTGGTTTCTGTCCTTACAGCGCACAAACCACAGCTGTTAACTGTCTAATTCTCCACAGTCTTAAACAGCTTGGAGTTACGATTGATGGTAGTAAAGCTGGAAAAATTTATAATATCATGTTCAAATCACACATACTTAAGGAATTGTCATGTTATAACTGTGTCTAAGTTATAATTTTAATGAAAAACTTTACTAGATTTGTTAGTTCTGTGGGTTGGTTCTGGTATCATTGATCAATGCTTAAGTGCTTTAAACTGATAATGTTGAAAATTCATTTTTTGTTGCATATTCACTCAACATACTCATCTAACCAATGTTGGTGGACTTTCTCTCTAGTGCAAGTGAAGTGAAAGGGGTGTGTGTGTAATTTAAAAATAGTGGTATCCCAAAGAGTTTCTATGTAGGAAGTATGAGAACTAATATTTATATGTGAAGCACCACATATCTGCTCGTATTGGTTTGGTAATTTTTAGCTTAATTTTCTGTTTTGAACTTCTAAGACTATTTTATATAAATGGTGTGAATTTAGCTCAGTAATGGAATAAATGCTCACCTGTCATGCACAAGACATTGTGTGTGCACAAGACTGTTTCCTGGTCAGCAATCTCTGCAGATAGCACAGCATGGCTGTAACACTTCTCTGCCAATCATGCTTCATATATAAACTAGTATGACTTTGGGGTTTCATGTCTTCAAAGCAGTTCCATTCCATTGTACTGTTTGCTTCTTTCTTGCTGTCTCAGTTAGAGATGTATATCATGCCTTACCAAGGACGACCAGATAAGGCTTTTGCTGTGTATAAGTTAGAGATTAAAATGCCAAATTGCTTCCTTAATTGAAAATTTAAAATATAAATTACAGGTTTGATTAAAATTTAAATGATTATAACATGACAAATTATGAAAATAAATAATTGCATCTTTTAGAGTGATTTATATTTTAATTATCTGTAGTTGACAAACTGCTTTAAAAGTTTCTACATGCAGTTTCTGTGCTTATGTGTTACAGACAAGTACCAATTTGAGAACCTTTGTTCTGATGTAAGCTTTGTATGTGGTAGCAAAGGAATTGATATTTGACTCATTTGTTCCATAGAACAGAAAGTTTTCACCTTTGGTGAAACCAAGTCATACCTTTGCTTTGCTTTGCTTGGGGTTTGTTGTGTTGGTCCTCCTCACATACCTGTGTGTGAAGATGTAATAACTAAGAGATATAAAAGGGCTTGAAGAGGGCAATTGAAGATGTTCCCATATATTAGAAAGGCTTGTTTAAGCAGTGGTACAGTTAATGTCTCTCTTTTCACCGGCTATAGAGCAATGTTCTAGTAACTTTGTTCTTTTTTCTGGTTTTGATGGTGTGTGTGTGTGTGTGTGTGTTTTAAGACAGGGTTTCTCTGTGTAGCCCTGGCTATCCTGGAACTCATTCTGTAGACCAGGCTGGCCTTGAACTCGGAGATTCGTCTGCTTCTGCAGTGTTGGGACTGAACCTGTGTGCCGTTACTGCCTGGCTCCTGTTTCTGTTTTTAAATCATTCAGCTGTCCTTCACCGAAAGGGACCTGTTTGAGAGCCTTGTGCATTTAGTAGTAATTTCAAATCTATTTTAGTGCGGGTGAGCCGTTTTATATGTATTTATAGAAATTTAATTTTTGTATTGTTTATAAATGTTCATCTATATTTTTACATATGTGAATCTGTATGTAGTCTCCCCAATCTTGCTGTGTCATTTTCCCATCTATTTTGTGTATTGTTGAATTGCTTTAGTTACTTTTATGGATCTTTGGAAAGAGAAATGGTACAAAAGTGATACGGTCCAACCCTGTTTGCATCCATTCTATTTTTTTCAATGTAGAAAAAATTTTGGCAAGCTATTGCCATCTGGCATGACACCTGCTTTCGCAAGTAAATTTTTATTGCATGACAGCCACACCCATTTACCTATATGTTATCTTTGGTTGGTTCATTCTTTTTTCCTTTCTTTCTCTTTCTTCCATTCTTCTTTCTCTCTCTCTCTCTTTTTCTTTCTTTCTTGCCACAGAGACCCTCTGATCTCTAAAGCCAAAAGTTTTAACTGTCTAGCCCTTTGCAGAAAAGTTATCAACAGCCAAATAGAGGCATGGGTAACATTAAACACAATTCATCTAGCATTTCAGCGACTCTCAAGGCATTTTAGGGAATTTGAGGATGTTTATGTTTGTTCTTTCTTTCTACTGTTCTACACCCTGTTTCTCATCTTCTCAGTCCCTACAATCAGTAATTTATTGAGATCACTGTCCTATGAAATCTAGTTTAAAACTGTTTACATAGTTTGTTTCCTGTCATTATTCCCTAGACATCTACACACAGGTCAGAACCAATGTATTCTTGTGGGTGTGATTGGCTCAAATTCTTCGTGTTATTTTTTTCTTTCAAATTTTACTGTGTCTTTCATGTAGACTAGGGACTCGGCTATATTATTGTTAACACAATTAGTGTTACATTATCAGGCATTTTTATGATATTAATGGCTCTTACTGAGGTTAAACTGCAGCTACTGTGCCTCTCACCCATCTTGCTGTTAAGTCACCTTGCTTTATGCGGAGCCTATAGCAGGCCTTTTACTCCTGTGAGATTCCACTGTATTATGCTTAGTCCATTGTGCCAGTACTTTGAGAAGTTTTTATGTCCTGATCCTGTCATCGGCATATTTACTGTTCCTGTTTGCTTTTTGTCATGTGAGAAATTGATAGCAATGAGTTAGCTCATCAACACCTCACTGTGTTTGTGTGCTCGTAGTGGACACAAATGAACGTATTCTGGAAATTTCTCACGGAATTTATTGTAAATAGAATTATTGCTCTGCAAATTCTTCGCAGCCTTTCTCTTGAGATAAAAATCCCTGCCTGGATGACTTTGGACTTGGTTTTATGATGTATTTGGGCCATGGAGGTAACAGTATGCCATTTCTGAAATGAGGCTTTAAGAGGTGTGGTGAGGTTCTTCCAGTACTCTTGAATTACTATTTCTCTGAGAAGAAATTGCCCCAGATAACTGCTTCTCCCCTTTACCGTGGGTCCTGTGATGAAAGATGTGTACAGTAGATCTGGACTTGGAGCAGAGGTGCTATATCAGGCTGGCTCATGAGCAATAGTTAGCACTAATTGTCAGAGCTCACATGGATTTTAGAGTTGTTACCTAGCATTAACTCAGCAGCATCTGCCCCATTCATGGATATGCGTATTCACATACATATGTATCCATTGTTTTTGGAGAATTATCTCTAAAATGCCTAAAGCCCATAAGTAATAAATCTGCCACTGCCAGACCACATGAACCTTGGGTCAAAAGAGATTGATGACAAATTTGGAGTCAGGTATGTGCTTTGTATATGGTCTGAAATGAGAGAGCTCTGTAGTTACTGACAAGATACAGATACATGCATCCTACTTTGCCAATAAAGTAGATTAAGAGCGTTGGAAGCCTGATTCTGGCTCTTCCATTCATTAACGTGGTCACCCTACAGATCCTTAAGTTGAGGGTGGTAAATACACATACATTGTTTTTGAATGTTGTATAATCAGAAAATGTGAAAGAACATTAATTCTGGTTTTTGTTTGCTTGTTGGCTTTTTTTAAATAAAGGGTCTCACTATGGAAGTCTGGCTGGCCTAGAGCTCTCTGTAGATTAGGCTTGATTTGCAACTCACAGAGATCCTACCTGTCTCTGCCTTCCCAGCCCAGGGATTAAAGGCATGTGCTGCTAAGTACAGCCCAGTTAATTCTAGAGAGAGTCATAAACCCAGATGTTAGAAGCATGCTGCTTGAAAACTCCCATTTAGAAACTGAAGACCCTGATGACTTTACATCAAAAATAACCCCTAAGATGTTAATAGCATGCTGTTAAACCATAGTGTTTGCTTGTCAGTGTTCTATTTCTTACAGGTTTCAATTGCTATGTGTGTCCTTGGTGAGAAAGACAATGAAGAATGTTTTAAAAGTAAAATAAAAGTGCAAAGCAAAGTGTTTAAAGGTTTCTAAATTTGTTTGTCTTACCGGCAAGGGAACAGATATTATTAACAGATGAGAGGTGGCATCAATAAGAAGGGAGAATGTTTAGCCAGGGGACTTTGGGGCGAGAACAGGATAAACTACTCATGGTTTTGGAGAAATGTACATCAAATAGATACACGTGTATATATTTAAGTGTTTATATATCTCATACATTACTGAAGTAGTGTCCTTAATGAAAACACTCTGCCTCCAGCAATTAAGGGGGGAAAAAAAACCCAAACACAACTCTGCTTGTTTTTCCACATGACTGCTGAACAACTGTAGCCTCTACTAGGAACCCTTCTCCTGTTCCTGGGAAAATACCCAGTGGATGGCATTTGCATAATCATCTTTAGGGCCGTTGTGGGCGGGTTGAGACTGCTAACACAGAGCTCTAGACCAGCCACCTGTCTGACTCAAATGAACTCAGCCTTTGTGTACCATTATCTGGTTCTCCAAAGTGTTACTTCTGAGGAATGAATAATTTGATTAAAACATCATGAAATTGTTATTTAGGAAACATTTCCATTGAACGTGTTTTCTCCATTTTAAGGAGAAGAATTTCTTTTCTCTGCCACTGTCATAACTGTATATAGCCATGTTCATCTGCCGTAGGTTTTGTAACTGCTTTTGCGAAATTATTCTCATGTATATTAACTAGGGATGTGATAATATTAAAAGAAACTTTGAAAATGATTTATATTCATCCTTCTGTAAATTGTGTTGGCTAATGTTTCCTAACAGCCTACTGCACTTATGTGAGTACCTTAAACACCTCAGTAAGGAAGGAAAGAAGAGACATATATAAGGTCCTATAATGGTAAAAAAGTTCATTTTCCTTGGTAAAATTTATACAAGAATTTTGGAAGCTTTTGACTTACTAGAGTATATGTTGCTATTAAGAAGTTTCTGTTATTCATCTATGTTTATCTTGTGATAAATATACACATGCACATTGAGTTTAGTTTGTTTTTCTTTTGTGTGTGTACTCATGTATGTATATGAAGGCCAGAGGTTAACCTTAGGCTGACTTTACTTTCTTTTTTTTTTTAATTAATTTTTTATATTAATTACAGTTTATTTACTTTGTATCCCAGCTGTAGCTCCCTCTCTCATCCCCTCCCTCCCTCATCTCCTCCCATGCCCCTCCCCAAGTCTACTGATAGGGAGGTCCTCCTTCTCTTCCATCTGACCCTAGCTTATCAGGACTCATCAGGACTGGCTGCATTATCTTCCTCTGGGGCCTGGCAAGGCTGCTCCCCTCTTGGGGTGGTGGTGGTCAAAGAGCTTGCCACTGAGTTCATGTCAGAGACAGTCCCTGTTCCCCTTACTAGGGACCCACATGGATACTGAGCTGCCATGGGCTACATCTGTGCATGGGTTCTAGGTTATCTCCATGCATGGTCCTTGGTAGGGGTGTCAGTCTCAGAAAAGACCTCTGTGCCCAGATAGTTTGGTTCTGTTGCTCTCCTTGTAGAGCTCCTGTCCTCTCTAGGTCCCACTGTCTCCCCCTTCTTTCATAGGATTCCCTGCACTCTGCCCAAAGTTTGGTTAAGAGTCTCAGTATCTGCTTTGAGTGACCTCATGAAACTGAAAAGCTTCCGTAAAGCAAAGGACACTGTTGTCAGAATAAAACAACAGTCTACAGCTGGGAAAGGATCTTCACCAACCCTATATCCGACAGAGGTCTAATATCCAGAATATATAAAGAACTCAAGAGGTTAAAAAGCAACAAATCAAGAGAGCCAATTAAAAAATGGGGTACTAGAGCTAAACAGAGAATTCTCAGTAGACTTTACTTTCACTTGAGAATTACAACAGCTTTTGAAGACACACCAATATTTTTAACTTTATTTTCACTTATGTGTGTGACTGTGATTCTGTGTGTGAATACCCGAGGAGGCCGGAAGAGGGTGTCACACCTCCCGGAGCTGGGGTCACAGTCCACTGTGCACCACCAGATGAGCTCTGTCCTTTGCAAGTGCACCAGATGATTCTAGCCTGTCCTGTCCCTCCAGCTCCATGTTACTTTTTAGTGGACTTAGGTTGTGGAGAGATCTTAGGATCATAGGCAAATTGAGCAAGATGTATAGAAGAGTCCTAATATCCCTTGTCTCACATGTGCAACTTTCCCTGCTGCTAACATCCTGTTACTGAGTTACCTTTACTACCTGTGTGAACCTGTCACCTCATAACTGTTCAGTCTGTGACACACTAGGGTTTACTCTTTGTATTGTACATCCTGTGGATTCTGATAAGTGTATAATGTCATACATTTTGCATTATAATGATAAATAATCTACATAATTGTAATGTTCTTTTGCTGCTCTTAAAATACTCTGTACTGTTTGTCCTGCTCTACTTCCCCATCCCTTCAACTATCAGTTCTTTTATTATCACTGTAGTTTTCCATTTTCCAGAATGTCACATAATTGAAATCGTATAATATGTAGCCATTTCAGGTTGTTTTATTTGCTTATTCATTTTGCATTTAATGATCTTTTATGTCTTAAAGACCTTTTAGCGCGTTTCTTATTTATGCCACATATTTTATTGTCTGAATGTACCATAGTTTATCCATTTGTCAGCTGAAAGTATTATCCTTATTTTATGGACAGTGAAAGCTGAGATCAAGTAAATGGCCCGGGTTCACATTTAGCGTGCGCACCAACATCGAGCGTAAACTGTGTAACCTTAATCAGTGGTATGTAGTGTAGGCTGCGCACTGGTTGGCTATGTACAAGGTGATGATAAATACAGAATATGTATATTTCACATGTATGTGTGTGTGTGTGTGCTGTGGATTGCTTTTATATGTTGGGATGTACAATTGCTTTCTTGTGGTCAAATAAAGGAGATTTATAGATATTTTAAAATAAGTTTTCTTGCAAACTTTTAATTGGGAACATAAAAATTCATATTGAAAGTGATTCTAATAATGCATGCTCAAGCAAACACTAATAGTGCCCAGGGGCCCACGCAGTCAGTCCTAATGAGACCTGATAGGCTAGGGTCAGATGGAAGAGGAAGAGGACCTCCTCTATCCATGGACTTGGGCGTGAGAGAAGGAGAGGGAGGGGATGAGGGAATGGGCTACAGCTGGGATACAAAGTGAATAAATTGAAATTAATAAAAAATAAATTAATTTTTAAAATGACTGATGGATGTTGGAGGGCTCAGCTCCTTGTGGGTGGTGTCACGCCAGGGCGGGTAGTTGTGGGTTGTATAAAGAAGCAGACTGAGCAAGCCGCAGAGAGCACGCCAGTAAGCAGCGCTCCTCCATGGCTTTTGCATCCGTTCCCTTCCTCCATGTTTCTGCCCTGGCATCTGGATGATGCACTACAATCTGTAGGATAAAATAAACCCTTTACCCCCCAAGTTGCTTTTTTCGTGGTGTTTAATTACAGCAATAAAAACCCAAGCTAAGAAATACTAGGATAGGGATTACAGTGTCTCCTCTTTGAGAGATTTTATTGTTTGTTTGTTTGTTTGTTTTTTAATGTTTTGTTGTTCCTTGCCTTTGAAACAGTTCAAAGTTACTGTCTTGGTTCTAATACTTGTATGTTTTTAGTTGTGTTAATTATTCCCTTTAAAGTCTGCCTGAGTGTTCAACTCTCCGAGGAAGCTTTGAAGATCATGTGATCTCAGTTCTAGCACTGCCTTCCTTTCCTTCCTCTGTAAGCTGGTTCACTATTAGTTTTTAGTCCCTAAAAACTAAAAATGAATATTAGTTTAAATATTTGACTATTCTCATTTTTAACAGTGACCTTTTAAAAAGAATAGTGAATATTTCAACAGTGTCCAGTATTCAGGTTAACATTAGCATATAGTTGAAAAGCTCAGGGAATACTTGAATGAAAGTTTTGAGCTTATACATACATGCCTGCCATGCTTTGCCTCGGCCTCTGCATCCCCTCCTCACTAAACCTTATTTGTTGGAGTATCACTGAAGTTGATCTATTACTGCCTTTATTTCTGATATAAGGAAAATCAAGATCAGGACAAGTAGATGAACTTAAAGTTCAACCCGTGTATGTGTGTGTGTGTGTGTGTGTGTCTGTGCTCTTAACCAGTGTGCTAGAGAGTCTCAGTAGTAGCTACTCATGGAAATCACTTATGAACTTTGTTAAATTGCCAGTATCTTATCCCTACTGCTACAGTTTGATCAACTTGTAATGTTTATTCTGTAGTGCTTCAGGGATATATGGAGGGGCCTTGTCAGTTTTGCTTTAGAATTTCTGGTGGTACTTTGCACCCAGAACATTTTCCTTTGTGGCTGGGCACTGTGGTGCCCGCCCTGTACTAAGGCACAGCACTGGAGTGTAGCAACAGGAGGATCTTCAGCTTGAGGCTCCCTTGTCTCTAAAATCCAAGGGCTGAACACACAAGATGGCTCACAGGGTGGGGACGGTTGCCACTAAGCCTGCCAACCTGAGTTTGCTCCTTGGGAGCCACCCAGTGGAAAGAGAGAACCAAGTCTGAAAGTTGTCATTTTCCCTCCATTTCTGCACTGTGCTGTGCACACACGCCAAGGAAATCACGAGCTTTCTAAAGCCAGAGAAGGGCTAGCGATAGAGCGATACAACTTTAAAACGTGGCTCTTGGCCATTCGTCACTCCTCTCCAGTTTATGTCAGAGTTCACCCGATCTTCAGTAGATAAATTGCATAATCTTGTATAATTTATTTTACTACAGTTGAAAAGCGTGAACAGTATGGAATGCACACTTTGAAAACAATTGATGCTTTGGTGGCTTTCTCTACTCTGAGTTTTGAGATGTTATGTTTTATTGATGTGATTATTTATTTTATAAATATGTTACATACTGATGTAATTATTTATTAACTTGATGTTTGTATGAAAGCAGAAACTTGATCCTTGTTAGCCTAAGTTCAGGCTTTGACACCTGCTTTTAACATTAGTGACATCTTTTGTGAGTAATTATTTATGTTGTATGTTATAAGCTTAAACAGCCAGAAATTGCTTCATTAAGGATGAGTAATCTTTACATCTTTACCAACAAAGTTCAATTAGGTAGTATACTTGACAGTTTTAGTGTCTTTCTCTCTTTTTTGTCCCCTTGTCAGGGTCTCACTGTGTATCCATAGCTGGCCTGGTACACCATACTTAGACAAGGCTAGCCTCACAGAAATTCACCTTCTTGAGTGCTAGAGTTTATAGTAATTAGTTTTGCATTTTGTTTGTTTGTTTTGTTTTGTTTTTTTTGAGACTGTCTTTACATAGCCGTGGTTGTCCTGGAACTCACTATGTGGAATAGGCTGGCCTTGAGCTCACAGAGACTCTTTGCTGCCTGAGTTCTGGGACTTAAAGACATGTGCCATCATACCCTCCGAAAGTAGTTTTTATTAAAAGGCTTTTAAAATTTCAATTTTAACCTCTATTAAATGCAGCTTAAAATTTTGTGTGAAAAATGAAATTTTTCAAGGCTTTTTAATGTCTTATTTACTAATAAAATTGTCTCTGAAATTCCCATTTCTGTTTTCAGTAGTTATGTGACAAACCGTTTTCCTTTAAAAGCAGCAACACTGAAGTGCTTGTTTCACAGTCGCTTTTGTTACCTGGCGTAGTTTGATCGGGTTGCACACGCTTGCACGTGTGCATCAGTGCGTGTGTATTTCGGGAATCGGATTCCCAAAGACCCATCAGCAGCTAATAACTCAGTGTTAAAAAATGGTAGGTGACCGCTGCCTTTCAAGTGACACTGCTAAAAGAAAAGCCACAGAACTGGGAGAAAACATGTGCAAGAAAATTATTTGTATTAGCAATACAGGAAGAACTCTTAAAAGTGAATAATAAAATATCCTATGCTGGCTAGTTTTTTGTCAGTTTGACACAAGCTATAGTCATTAAGAGGAGAGAGTCTCAACTGAGAAAATGCTTCTGTAAGATTGTCCTGTAGGCAAGCCTGTAGAACATTTTCTTAATTAGTGATTAAAGGAGGAGAGCCCAGATTTATGTGGGTTGTGGTCCTGAGTTCTATAAGAAAGGCTGAGCAATTAGCAAGCCAGTAAGTAGTACTGCTTCATTGCTCCTGCCTCCAGGTTCCTGCTGTGCTTGGGTTCCTGCCCTTCCTGTTTTTTATATAGTGAACTGTTTTTATGGAACTGTGAATGAAGTAAACCCTTTTCCCCAAGTTGCTTTTGTTCATGGTGTTTCATCATAGCAATAGTAATCCTAACTAAGGCACATCCCATCTTAAAAGTGGACAAAAGACTGGAACAAACATCTCTGGGAAAAAAGAAAGAAAGAAAAAAATTAAAGATGGCAGATAAGTATGTCAAGATGCTCAGCATTGTATCACTAGGAAATCAATAGTGAGACAGTTGCACTCCCAAATAGTGAGAATGCCAAGTGCTGCCTAGGATGTGGAGAAACAGGAGTGCTTTGTTGCCAGGAGAAATAGAAGATGGCACTGCCACTTAGGAAGGAAAAGCCTTGTTATATGATCAGGCAGTTAGTTATGTGCCTTTACGTGTAAGCCACATGTGTTGAAAACACATGTTCATACAAAATCTTACACATGAATGTTTGCACCTGCTTTAGCTATAATTTCCAAAATTTTTAAACAACATAGATATCCTTCTGTAGGTGAATGGAAAAGGAACTGTGGTAAATCAGACAATGAGCAGCTAAGACTGTGAAAGACATGGAAGTCATCAAAAGATCCTAGTAGAAAAATTAATTTAATTTTATTAATATTTAATAAAAATATGTAATGTTATGTGATTATAAGTACATACTGGTAAGGCATACTATGTAGCTAGTAAGGATCAGTGATTGGAAGATATGATGGGGTTGACGGGAAGGGAGGAACTGAGGGTTTTAGGGTAGAGAAACTGTAACAAAGCAGCAATGGATACATGATGTTGTCTGTTTGTCAAAATTAATAAATCGTAAATGGTAATTCAAGCCATGGACTTCAGTCAGTGTGCTGATATTTCATTAATTGTAACCAGTGCATTATATTAAGAAATATTTTAATAATAACTGGTATCACAACTGAGTAGGAACCCTATACTTCCTGTTCATTTTTTGCTCTGAAAAATAAAGGCTATTAATTTTACTGTATATGTGTATAATTGTCCACCAAAGTGAAAAATGATTTAGTTCAACAATTATTTATTGAACAAAGTTTGTTTACTATGCCAGGTTTTTATAGTTATGTTCTTTTAAAGAATTTATTTACAACTGTCAATCAAAATGTGTAGTGATTTGAAATATAATGCATGATTTTATCTGAATGAAGTGAGCAGTCTGGAAGTATTTTAAACTTTGAAAAATGGCCTAGATCTGAGCATATGTCAACTAGCTGGGTGAGCTTATGTAAATTACTTAACTTTTAAAATCTTCTCTTGCTTGTCTGTGCATAAGATGATGGTTATAGAAGTCAGTGTGAACATCTTTCTCTGATATTATCTCCAGCGGTCAATTGTGTATGTGTCCCTCCCATCTATCAAGGGAAATTAAAGGAGAATGACTCGCCTTTGCTTTGAATGCTCGGACACATTTGAGTTATTTCTCCTGAATTTCCATCTCTGTTCCCAGATGGCTGTGGTCAAGCACATGAAACACCATTTGCTTGCTGATTAAATACATTCCAGCTTCTGCTTTTGAGAAAGAAATGCTTTTACAGCTGTCTTTGACATCAGTGGGTAGCTCAGTCATGCTGACTAGTGTAATGCTTTTTATTGCTTGAAAACAACTGAAACCAAATCGTTTCTCCCCAATAAAAACCTTCTTGTGATGGGAGCTGTCAAATAGGTACTAGGTACTCTTCACCCTGAAAACAATATGCTAAATGTAGAAGACATTTTAAATGGTATTGTATTAAGAATATTTGGTGACTTATTAATATTCTGAAAAAGCTAAAAAATTGGACATTTTATTCTAAAAGTCTAGAAGCTATAATTTGTGTTTTTTCAGTTGATATTTTTTCCCCTGATACCAAGTACAGAACCTAGGACCTCAAGTATTCTAAAGTGCTATTCCCAGTCTTGGTAATGTTTTAATAAACTGAGTCAAATCTATAATTTTTAACCATTTACCAACTTAAATCATTATTGGGAGATCACTGCAACTGTGAAAATATTGTAAACCTCTTTCCCAGTAGCTCTAGCACTTTGGGGGGGGGACATTTACAGAATGCAAGGAGAGGAAAAAGAAATCAGAGACCCATAACTATATAGCTATCATTCTTAGGTAAGGAGTATACTGAAAAATGGAAGACAGAGTAAAAGCTAATGAAATGTTATTTTATCTATTTATTTATTTGAGTCATTGTCTCACTATGTATCCCTGACTGGTTTGGAACTTACTTTGTCAATGAGGCTAGCCTAGAACTCACAGAGACCTCTTACTTCTTTGTCCATGTGCTAGGATTAAAGACATGCACTACCATGCCATGAAGCTGTTGGGATTTTAGAAGGAGGCTAAATCAGTGTGTTCTCATCTATAGAATTATCTCCTGATGAAAGTTAGACTAACATTTCCATTGTAGGGTTTTTTTTTTTTTATACAGGAAAAAAGTCAAGGGACAATGTTGAAGAACACTTAAATAATTAAGTCACTGGTACTTGATATTCACCAGTGGGTAGATTAGCTATGTGCCTCTTTAAAAAGAGGATGCCTTTTGTTAAATAGCTTCTAAGCTATATACTCATGCGGTCCGTTGCGTTATATAGACCAGGTATCTAGCATCTGCTAAGTACGTATGCATGTGCTCTCTGTTGTGGAAGGGCACAGTAGCAGCACCCCGTGGAGAACTAAGTGTGTGTCAGACAGATGAGCTGTGTGTCCTACATGTGCTAAGGCTGAGTTCTACATGAACAGGGTGAATTGAAATGACACAACACACCTCAGTTATTAGAAAATGTCTAAGGACCTTTTAAAATGTTTCTGTCAGATTTTATTTAATCATTGTAATGATAGTGTTGCCTTTACTCTGAATTGAATAAAAGAAAGATATGAGAGGGGCTTCTGCTGTTTGGGGTTTGGTTTGTGAGGGTCTTACTTTGTGTGTAGCCTGTGCTGGCCTCAGATTCACAAACACTCTTTACATACCTAGATTTCACCAGCTTTGCCCTACAGCCTTCTCTTTAATCAACATTACATTTGGTTCTTGGCCTCTTTATTGGTCTGTGAAAATGTTTCATTCTATCTTTGTCTTTTATGATCTTGATTTCTTTGGACAATATTGGCTGTTTTGTACACTGTTGCTCAATTTTCACTTGTCTTATGTTTTCCTAGTGATTAGGCTGAGCTTGGCAGGTTTGAGGGAGGAACATTATGGAGGTGAAGTACCATTCAGAACACATACCAGATGCACAGTTGTTAACGTACTTTGTTACTGATAATGTTAACCTTGATCACTTGGCCAAAGTAATATTTGCTAGGCTTCTTCCCGTTAGCTATCCTGGAAGCAGGTCGCCCTCTTAGTGCAGCCCATCAACACCTAAGCTCCATCTCTGTCAGAGTTCGTAGCTGTACAAATTACTTGGACCTTCTTGTGTGGATGACTTGTGTATCGTCGTCGTCGTCGTCATATTGAGATGGAGTCTCTGTTACATAGCTCTGGCTGTCTTGGATCTTTCTGTGTAGACTAGGCTGGCCTCAAACTGACAGAGATCCACCTGCCTCTGCCTCTTGGGTGCTGGGATTACAGGTGTGTCATTTATATCAAAATGAACTATTTATGCTTTAGGTTGGTTATCTTCCACCACTGCCCTGTTTTGTGACTGATATTATTTTATTCTCTTTTTAAAATTCTGTTTTATGTGTATGGGTATTTTGCCTGCTTGTTTGTGCATCATTTGCCTTTCTGATGCCTGTGGAGGAAAGAAGAGAGGACTGGGTCATCCAGAACTGGAATTACAGAGAGTTATGATTTGCTGGAAATTGAACCTAGGTTCTTTGGAAGACCAGTCAGTGCTCTTAATCATGGCCCCAAATTATGGCATTCTTGGCCAATGAAAGGCTTGTTGTTGACTCCTGAACACTGTTGACATGCATCTCGTGTGTGTGTGTGTGTGTGTGTGTGTGTGTGTGTGTGTGTGTATGTGCGTGTATGTGCGTGTATGCGCACACGCGCTTCCATGCGTGTCTGTGTCTCTTCACCTTCTGGCACTCTGAGATGGTTCAGGAGTACTTAGTCTATTTGCTACCCCAGCCCTTCTAGAACTTCTCAGTGGACAACGCGAGGACATAAGCTTTTTACTACTCACATGTGTACATCTGTCTGTGTCATTATTTTATGTAATAGTTTGATTTGCTGCCTCTGACTCTGATTCACCCCATAAGTCACTTATTCCAATTTTCCCCTCTTGCTTATTGTAACATCCTCTTTCCAACATTGAGTAACATGGCTTCTATCATCTATGTTCCATGTCTTTGTTTAAGTCTGATATTCTACCACATTGTAAAATTGTTAAAATATGACTATTAAGCAAAACCTTTATCAAATAGGGTAGTCTATGTATGTACTTCCTTTTGTTTTTCTTGTTTATTTTTTTTTTAATTTTTTAAGACAGGGTTTCTCTGTGTAGCCCTGGCTATCCTGAAACTCAGTTTGTAAACCAGGGTGGCCTTGAACTCAGGGATCCACCTGTTTCTACCTCGAAAGTGCTGGGATTAAAGGTGTGTATAGCCAACTTGGCTTCCTTTTGTCTTTTGTTGCATAATTTCTACTTAGAATATTATTCTTCAGTATTATTTATAAAAATACTATCTTAAATAAGAGTTACAGATTTTTTGCCTCTTAATTTTCTGTGCTTACTGGTGAAGTTAAATCTCTTTTAGTAAATTCATTTGCTATGATCTTTTTAAAAAAAAACCCAAGCATTTCAAACTTTTTCTTAAGAAGTGTGGAATTAAGGTTATTGTCATGGTGCCCCCTTTAATCCCAGCACTCAGGAGGCAGAGGGAGGCAGATCTTTGTATGTTTGAGGTCAGTCTGGTCTACAGAGAGTTCTAGGATAGCTAGGGCTATATAGTGAGACCCTGTTGTGTTGGTTGGTTGGTTGGTTGGTTGGTTGGTTGGTTGGTTGGTTGGTTTTTGGTTTTTCAGGACAAGATTTCTCTGTGTAGCCTTGGCTGTCCTGGACTCACTCTGTTAGACCAGGCTGGCCTTTGCTTCCCAAGTACTGGAATTAAAGGTATGTGCCACCATTGCTCATCTGAGATCCTGTTTTTCAGAACAAAAAAAAAAAAAAAAAAAAAAAAAGAAAAAGAATTGAGGGCTGAAGAGATGGCTTAGTAGTTAAGAACATTTGCTGCTTTTACACAGAATCTGGATTCAGTTCCCAGCATTCACAAAAATTAATAAATTTGAGAGAGCGGGATTATAAAGTTCTTTGTTCCTATTAAAGAGTATGAGCGTGTGGTAAAGGCTGTTATCCCACATCCAGCTTATGCAGTGTACTTACTTTTTAAAAGATCATGTGTATAACATTGGGAATTTTTGTGATACAAAGCGTATAAATAATGATGTTTCCTATTATTTCTTAAGTGACTTTTAAGTTTTAATTTCATTTTTGTGCTGAATAAAGAATGGCTGCATACAGAATGGCTCTGAGAGAGCCAGGAGCACACTCCTGCTCAGCTTGCTGTCATGAACGGGCCAAAGGTTAAACCATCAGTCCATTTCCCAGTGTCTGCTTAACAGTGGCTTTCTTTGTATCTCCTCACTTGTTAGGGAAATACAGCAAGTGTTATTGAATGGTAAAACAAAGCAAGTCTTATGTCAGACACTGACAGCTTTTTAAATAGTTGGAATAGGATGTCATTGGATGTTCCAAAAGCTATCTGATAATAGTACATTTTTACGGAAGTCACTGCTCCCGTGGGAATTATATTGCTAGTCAAAGGAGCTTTCTGTATCTGCTGCTCAAGTCAGGGTAAATAAACACACGTCTAGTAGACCAGTTTCAGAGAGTAACGCTGCTCTCCATGAGTCAGGGAGTGAGACGCCTTTTAAATGTCACTAGTCATGGCGTTATTTTCCGCAGTAAATTACCTGGTGTGGATAACTTTCTTTGCAACATACCATTTATCTATATGATGTAGCTTTAAGCATAATTTAGAAGGTGAACTAGTTAATTTAGTTCTGTAAAAGTGCCCTCAGAGGCATGAAATTTTTCTAGGGTCTTATTGATAATGGATTATTTCTGGGCATCTATGCAGATTAGATCTTGAACAGCTGCGTAGAGTACATAGAAGTCATGATTCCTGTCTCTGTGAACTAACTTGAATAAAGTCTTTCATCTAGAGATCCCACTACTGGGCCAGTTTATGAATCCCTCAACTCATCTCTGAAAGGTTCATTCAGTTTAATACAGTCCAGCTTTGTGGTTTAAAGCTCTAGAAACTGCTTTTGTGGTTTAGAATGCACAAAAAGTTAACAAATTAATGTGAAATTTTTTTTTTAGGATTAGATAAAATCTGCTTTAAATGATGCCTTTTTATTAAAAAGCATTTGAGAACTTGGGATTCTAGCTCAGGCTTAACTTGTCATTTTGATACAGGCTTGGACTTGTGTAGACCATGCTGCCTTTAAACTTATGGCAATTCTTACCTCTGTTCCCAAGTACTGGGATTACAGGACGCACTCAGAGTTAACTGTCTATGTACTATATCACCTTAAGTAATAACTGAATATGATAAAGTGTCCTGTTTCTTTGTGGTTTTAATAGTTCGGTCTTACAGAGTTAAGAGAAAGTATGAAGGTGCTCGTTAAACAGTTAATTTGTTCTGTATAAACTTAAAGAGTTCTGTCATCTGTCCTTTCTTTTCTCTTCCCCCTCCTCTCTTTTTATTTTTGTTTTTTGTTTGTTTTTGTTTTTTTCCAAGACAGGGTTTCTCTGTGTAGCCTTGGCTGTCCTGGAATTCACTTTGTAGAACAGGCTGACCTCTAAATCAGATCCTGGGATTAAAAGTGTGTGCTTCCACTGCCCAGCTCCTTTCCTTCTTTTAAGAGGCTCATTTCTTAGACCATGTTCTGTGTAAAATGTTTTGCAAACAGTTTAAAGTTAATTAAGCTGAAAACCATTATCACATGTATATGTATGTAATTTGTTTTAAAAACGTACATACATATATGTAATTTGTCTTTGAAAAGTCACAAGAGTCTGTTCCTTATTTGGGCATATATATATATTTTTTTAAGCTGAATGTTAATGTGCATGTTATGTTACATACCTTCTATTTCTCTCTACAGATGATGAATTCTTTTAATTCAGGGATCTTGACTTAGTTAACTTTTTCAAAAATTAATGTGCAGTATGAAATAGGTATGAAATAAACTTCAGGTGATCTTTTCATTGCTTTGGAATACACATACATAATCTCTTTCATAAGAATAGCCAAATTTGACTATAATTTTACTGAGGAATTTATTTGTAGTTAAAACTAACAGTCGTGATATTTTTTTCTTATGTAAAAATTAAGGAACAGAAATTATGAAAATTTCTGTTCCTTAATTTTGAACCTACAGTGACGAGACACAAAAGATTGATACTGTATATGATGAACAGAGTAATATAAATGAAATTTATTTAAGCAGTCAGTGGATATTTTAGCAACAACTAAATGCTAGCACTCTGCTATAGCCTAGATATATAGTACTTTTGATAAAAATAAATAAACATGATCCTACATAATGGAACTTATAGTTAATAAACAGAAAATATACTTAAAGAAGATAGTAACAGGGTATGAGGATAATGAATAAATAGGATTGTGTGACAGAATAACTGAATGGAGGTGCAAATAGTGGTTAAAAAGATAGATTAAAAGATAAGGACATAACCTAGTTTATACATTCTAAATAGTTTCTCAGGAGTCCATGGAAAACTAACCTATTGTGGGTCTGAGTCAGGAACTGAAAAAGAAAACAGCAAATAAGTCAAAAATCTGTTGGAGTCAGGATAATGGAGCCAATTTGGAGGGCCTCCTACAGATTACTTGAGACTGCAATTAATTAAAACACATCCATTATTCAAAATAGGAGTTTATAATGGACCATAACTGAGCAATTAAATATTTATCCTGTCTTCCATTAAGAATTGTATCTCAGGGGAACCAGTTCATGAAGATAATTTATTTGTATAGAATTCTAACCTGCAACTAAAGAGTAAGTTATTTTAGTAGAATGAAATGAAATAACTGTGCAATGAAACTGTTTATGTTTTTCTACTTAGGAGTGTTTGGTTAGGAAAATATAAGAGTCTTTAAAAGAAAGGGAGGTAAGAATTTGGCAGGTATGGTTGAGAGGTGATAGGAGGACATGATGGAAACAGCATGAACAAGGTCCAGAAGTGAGAGGAAAGACTTTTGTAGCTAAGGAAGATGTACCAGGTAGGTTCCCCAGAGTATAAGAGATGTTAAGTGAAGTACTGGAGATTGTAATTAAGATGATTTCTTAGAAATATCACACCTGGAAATAGTGAAACCCAACTATTGCCAAGTTCAGGAAGAACTTAAGATTCAAAGGAGCTTTAGTTTTTGCTATGCATGGAATAGAAAGAATGCTATTTCAACATAAGCATTTGATGAGTTAAGCTAAATTGATTTGGCAGTAGATCTTTTTCAAAAGATACTGTGTATAAAGAATTGATTTTACCCAAATAAGGATTTACAACATAGGGCCTGTTATCCTGTTATTGGAACACATATGTGTTTATCTAAAAATGGGAATGAATAGTTTAACCTTCTCAACAAAAGTTTCTTCTTTGTTCTAATTCCCAAATTTAAACACAGATAAATACTCTTTTTTTGTTGTTGTTATTCAGATTCTTGTTGTATGGATAATAGTGAATATATTTTTATAAAAGTGTTTTCTATTTTAAGTGACTTCTGTGTTTTTTTAATAAAAATGTCTTAAAATATATATATATAGAGAGCCAGGTATGGTGGCACATGTCTGTAATCACAGCACTCAGGGAGGCAGAGGCAGGCATATCTCTGTAAGTTCAAGGCCAGCCTGATCTACAAAGCAAGTCCAGGACAGCTAAGGCTACACAGAAAAATCATGTCTCAAATCCAAAAAATAAAAAAATAAGTATTTTTTTCTTATATGGAACAACACCAAAGTTTGCTCATCAGTGCAATAAACCAGTGTATGTCTGTCTGTACACTGTGAATATTCCTGTTTCTCTCCTGGTATATGAGAGTTTGATTGCTGGAATTTAGAAGTGTGTGTAGTGGAGAGCCACCTGTAGCTGTCTTTTAAAAAAAAACTCTACTTTACTTGGGGTGTTTAGGTTTCTACCTTCCTTCTACCAACCCCCCAACCTTAAGCAGGAGAGAGAAAAGGTTAGTGGGGAAAGGGGGTACAGACCCTTTTACTTCTCCCAGCTAGTTAGGTTAAAGGGTTTCTTTGGGGCTCTGCACCCATCTCAGGCAGCATAGGTGCAGCTCGCAGGGTTCTCACACTGCTGTCCCGAAGTGCTTCTCTCCATCTGTCTGCCCCAAACTGCTACACACCACATGCTAACACCCAACGCCACACTTTCTCTTTCTCAACTTTCACATTTATACTCTCAGAATCCTAGACCATGCCCCTCTCCCTGCAAATGTGGAAGGCCATTATCAGCTGGCAAAAGCCCAAGCTCTGAATGAGACAATTAACAGGTGTCAACAAACTATTTTCCAGCCAAAATCTCTCACTTGATTAAAACAAAAGTGTGTGTGTGTGTGTGTGTGTGTGTGTACACAAAGAAACCAAAACTTCTATTACAATATGTCCCAAGCCTCAACTAAGTAACAGTGGGAGCCTTAGATGCCAACTGTATGGTCAGTCAAATAGTTTGGTAACATGAAATGAGTATTACTTAAGTCTTACTTTCTCATCTTCATATATTTTTAACAGGGTATCCAGAAGTTGGCTAGTCAGTATCTGAAGAGAGATTGGCCTGGAATAAAAACTGATGATCGGAATGATTACAGGTAACTTAAATGATTTTGTTCTCTCTCTCTCTCTCTCTCTCTCTCTCTCTCTCTCTCTCTCTCTCTGTGTGTGTGTGTGTGTGTGTGTGTGTGTGTGTGTGTAAGAGGTCAACCTCAGACATCATTGCTGTGGTTCCCTCAACTTGTATTATATGACAGTATCTCTTACTGGGCCCTGGGGTTTGCCAGTTAGGCTAGGATGGTTGGCCAAAAAGCCCTAAGGAATCCCTTTTCTCCATCTACCCAGCATTGGGGTTACAAGCACATACCAATACACCCAACTTTGATGTAGGTCTGGGAATTGAACTCAATCCTTCTTCTTACATGACATGTACTTTGCACTAAGTCATGGCCCCAGTTCATTTCTTCTAATTTTTAAAACTGGTTTTATTTAGAAGCCTATCACAGTTAGAGATAATGTAACACTCCAGTTTTTAAAAGGATTACTTCTTTTTCTTCTGTGTTTTAAAGATATAAGTATTTAAAAGTTATATGCAAATACACTTTGTAAATTAGATTATTTCAGCATATCTGAAGCCAAATTTATATATTAATCAATACCCATGTATGGAATCAAAAAAACAGAGAAACAGATTGTTTTCTTAAGAACCTATAGGTCATAGAACATTGTCACAATAGTAATGAAACAAAGTACACTTCTGTATTACTTGTTGACTCATCTAAAGGAAATCTTAAATTTTGAAAGTTGAGATTTATCTCAAAGTTTAAATAATAAATAAGAAGTACTTAATATCACACTAGAAATGTGTGTATAACAGGGCGTCCAGAAACCCGCCCGTTTGTGTTCCACATACAACTTTTAAAGAAGGCCAGTGACAGCAGATTTTGTGCTCAGTGACCTGTCATTATCTTGTGATTTTGTTTAGACTTTGATGCCTTTTGAGGTTTCAAAATTTGGAAATATTTATTGACTTTTGTACTCAAGGATATTCTTAGTCTGAGAAATAGAGAAGTCAAAAAACTCAGAGTTACCATTTCTTTTAGAATTAAGACCAATTCCAGTGAACAATAGTAAAAACAAAATTAAGATAGTTAAGACCTCAATATAACATGTCCAGTTTAAAGCCTGAGTCAGGGATGGGTTTGTAAAGGGGGGTTCCCCATTTCTGAGGAGAAGGGGCAGGGGGAAGGGGGAAAGGAAGAAGAGGGAGGAAGGACATAAAATTAATAAATGAATACATTTATTTAAAAAAAAGCCTGCCAGTTCTGAATATACCTGATAAAACAGGATCAGATGAAAGGGGGGAGGTCCTCCCCAATCAGTGGACTTGGAAAGGGGCAGGGAGGAGATGAGGAAGGGAGGGAGGATTTGGGAGGGAATAAGGGAGCAGATACAGCTGGGATACAGAGTTAATAAAATGTAACTAATAATAAAAAAATAAATAAAACAAAAAGCCTGAGTTTTCTCAGAAAATTAGGAATAGTGCTACCTCAAGATCCAGCTATACCACTTTTATCCATATATCCAAACTATGCTCAACTATACAACAAGGACATTTGCTCAACCATGTTTACAGCAGCTTTATTTGTAATAGCCAGAATCTGGAAACAACCCAGATGTCCCTCAACTGAGGAACGGATACAGAAATTGTGGTACATTTATGCAATGGAATACTACCCAGCAATTAAAAACAAGGAAATCTTGAAATTTGCAAATAAATGATGGGAACTAGAAAAGATCATCCTAAGTGAGGTATCCCAGAAGCAGAAAGACACACACTGTATATACTCACTTATAAGTGGATATTAGACATATAATATAGGATAAATATACTAAAATCTGTATACCTAAAGAAGCTCAACAAGCCTGGGTAAGATGATCAAATCTCATTCAGAAAGGCAACTGGAATGGGTAACAAAAGAGGGAGAAAATAGGAAACAGGACAGGAGCCTACCACACAAGGACTCTGAAAGACTACCCAGCAGGGTATTGAAGCAGATGCTGAGATTCATAGCCAAACTTTGGGCAGAGTGTAGGGAATCTTATGAAAGAAGTGGGAGATAAAAGACCTGGAAAGGGACAGGAACTCCACAAGGAGAGCAACAGAACCAAAAAAATTTGGGCCGAGGGGTCTTTTCTGAGACTGATAATCCAACCAAGGATCATGCATGGAGATAACCTAGAACCCCTGCACAGATGTAACCCATACCTTAGTAAGGGGAACAGGGGCTGTCTTTGACATGAACTCAGTGGCTATCTCTTTGATCACCTCCCCCTGTGGGGGGAACAGCCTTACCAGGTCACAGAGGAAGACAGTGCAGCCAGTCCTGATGAGACTTGATAGGTTAGGATTAGATGAAAGGGAAGGAGGACTACCCCTATCAGTGGACTGGAGAAGGGGCAGGGAGGAGAAGAGAAGGAGGGCGAGATTGGGAGGGGGCTACAGCTGGGATACAAAGTGAATAAATTGTAATTAATAAAAAAAATAAATCAATAAGACTAAAAAAGAAAGGCCTGAGTCAGAAAGCATGCTACTAAAATGTTGGTAAAGATTGATGTTCTTAGAGCATTTCTTAAGAATGGAACTAGAAAGTGGAATGGTAATAGAAAAAATCCCAATGGTTATTTGCACTGGCAGACTTTAACTTCCATAGCTACAAAATAATAGATGCTATAATTTTAATATTAAAATAGAAAATAAAAATAGAGACCTTCTTATGGACTTAGCAGCATATAAACAATTCAGCTGAGGAGAATGAGATAGGGGGATCAAGCTCTAAATAAAAGAGATATGTAATTAAAGTCCTGTAGTTAGTAAATAGACTGTGTTTTTATGGTGTGACTCAGCCTTCCAGGAGAGACTCTGTTGCTGATACAGGATTGCAACTGATGGGTAAGGTATATTCTAGTTTGTTTGAAATTCAGGAGTCAGATTACTGAAGAAAGCAGGGCAATGGCTATGCTCCCAGGCAGACTTGTAAGTCAGTAATTAATGAATACTTACTAAACGCCAGACACCTTGCAGGAATGTTATTCACATTCATGATTATTAAAACAACCTACTGAGGAAAATGTAATTATCTTTATTTTATTTAAGTCAGCTGTTAAAGTGGACATTAACATTAGAGGCCTTGAAAGATAGAGTGTGTCTTTGAGGAGCTTACAGAAGGTAGCCACTATGAACCGTTGTCGAATTGGGAAATTGTAGGGGTATATGTGACAGAAACCCCTCACTTATAGCACTTAGTCTTAAGGAGTGTGTAAGATTGCCAGGCAGAGAGCCTGGTGAAAGGGCTCTGAGCAGAAGTAACATGTGGAAACCTGAACAGTTGAGGATGGCTAGTGTGAGAAGCGTAGGTGGGAGGGGAGACCTGGCAGTGGGGAATGCATAAGTAAGCATCAAAGAGGGCTTTGACTATCCTGCCTGGGGCATATTTGTATGCAGAAGGTAAGAGAGGCATTGTAGAATGTGAGTGGAGAATCCTATGATTAACTCCATGATCATAGGACAAGGTAGAACAGAGTAGCCCCAAAATGCCCAAAGTATAGAACATCAGAATTCCTCACTTATCTCCATTTGAACCATGGTAATTTTAGTAAAAATGAGGTTGTGGGGACATTTCAGAGATTTATAAGAGGGTGAAGCCAGAGAGCTTACAGTCGATTTGGTTTTGGGGTTTGCTAGGTTTATTCTGAGGCAAAGTATAGACAGCTTCCTTGTGTCTGAAATAGTTCTTGGCACAGAAGAAACTTGATAAATATTTACTGACCAAGTAAAATAAGGTGGAGGGGAGGGAAGATTATGCAATGATTCCCAGAACTTTTTCTTTTGGGTCTTTCATATTATTTTATTCCTTTAACATAGTAATACGATAGTCATTTTTTGTCCTAACCAGTAGGTCTGTAAACATAGACTTAATCATCCAACATGCAGGCTGATTCTGCTTCTTGAAACAGTCCCACCGCGAACCCTCTGGTCATCCAGCTCAAGTCACGCCCTTGCCTGACTTGATTTTCACTGTGGTGTGGCCACTTCACTGACTCTTCCAGACATTTCCCTGGCTTCCGTGATGTTGCCGCATTTTTCATATAGAATGTGTCTGTCCTTACTGCACTGGCAACGCCTTCGGGGCTTTGAGCCCTGTTGTCCTAGAAATTTTAAGTTAGGAAATTTGAGAGGATGGTGAAGGTACTCTGGAAAACACAATAGAGAGATCAGAATTGAGGATAAGAATGGCAATTGCCAATTTAAGAAACTTAAAATTTTTTGAGAGTAGAATACAGTTATATAATTTCCCCCTTCCTTTTCATCTCATCAAACCTTACCGTGTACCCTTCCATTATTTCTTTCAAAACATGGCCTCTTTTTCATTGATTATTGCTACATGTGTAGACATACATACATGTATTCCTAAGTACATGAATACAGCTTATTCAGAAATGCAGCATTCCTTGTATGGATGTTTTCAGGGCTGATATTTGTATTAGATAAGCGGTTGGTATGCTCTTCCCTATGGAACCTTTTCCCCCTGCTCTCAGTGTGTTGTAGTTGCTCAAAATTCTTTTGTAAGCTGACGTGTCGTGGACTTTCCCTCTGGCCACTTGTCTCTTGTTGTCCCTGTGAAGCTCATGTTTAGATGGTCGTGTTGAGGAGGCTTGATGTCTGTAGCTTCCATTCCTAGGAGTCACAGCCTCACAGAAAGCCTCCCAATCCTCTTATTTATTTAAAGAAATCTTCTGCCCCCTCTTCTGTGCCTTACGTGTCTGTGTGTTTTGTTGGGAATGGAATTGCCAATTTTTATTTATTTATTTGATGCTTATTAGGTCTTAGTAATTTCAGTTTCCTGTTTAATTTGTTAATTGATAGCTGGTTCAGTTTAAAAATTCTTATCAAAGTAATAGATGACAGTCGTTAGTTAAAAGTGCAGAAGAGTATAAACAGTGGAGTCCAGCCTCTTCTTTCCCAGACCTCCTCCTCTCACCTTCAGCCCCCGGAGCAGTTACTGTGAGAGGCACGAGCTCTTTTCTTTACATTTGCTTCTGCGTGCTTTGTTCATGCAGCTCTATTCTCTTTAACAGGACTAGAGTTAGTGTATGCGTATGTTCCTAGATGTCTCTCTGCCAGCAGGTGTATGTATGCCTGCAGACATGCACAAAATCTACTTTAGACACCGTGCACAGCAGTTTTCATTCTTTTTAATGGCTGTTTTAATATCAGAGTAAGGATGATCCATGTCATTTGTTTCTCTGTTGGTAATTAATAATGCTATAGTAGATAAATCTCCTGTGCTCATAAATAAATCTTTGTACACCATGAAAGTATGGCTATATCTGTGGTATAAATTTTATTTAAAATGCTGATACTAGAAATTGTTGACCATAAAGGCTGTATCAATACATTCTATATTTCTTCAAATATTATTTAAAATTACTCCATAGACTCAGTCTCCAAGTGGGTTTCCTAGTAAGGGGAGCAGGGGCTGTCTCTGGCATGAATTCAGTGGCTGGCTCTTTGATCACCTCCCCTGGTGGGGGTGCAGCCTTGGCAGGCCACAGAGGAAGACTATGAAAGACAGTCCTGACAAGACCTGATAGGCTAGGATCAGATGGAAGGGGAGGAGGACCTCCCCTATCAGTGGACTAGGGGAGGGGCATAGGAAGAGAAGAGGGAGGGATTGGGAGGAGATGGGGTGGCACACAGCCCAGATACAAAGTGAATAAATTTTAATAATAATAATACTTTTTAAAATAAAATTACTCTTTTCTATTAATCAAGTCATTCATTATTATCAGTGTGCATTAGTGGTTCTTTATATTGTTTGCCAGTCTGATGATGCATGATTCATTGATGCTATGAAACTACCCCATTGACCTGAAAACTAGACTTTTTTAATACTTTCTGTGGGGGATAGTTTTTGTAGTTTTTGCAGGTAGTTTTCAGTGTTTTTACTGTCAGTGCTCCTCAGAGGACCAGCCTCAGGTTTCTATAGATTTTCCTAATCAATCCTGACCTTAAATAATTGTCTGTAGGGCAGGAGAGATGGCTCAGTGGTTAGAGCACGGGCCGTTCCTCCAGTGTTCCTGGGTTCAATTCCCAACACTTACATGTCAGCTCAAAGCTGTCTGTAACTGAAGTTCCATGAGATCCAATTGCCTTCTTTTGAAGTGCAGACCGACATGCAGACAGAGCACCCATATAAATTAAATAAATAAATACTGTTTGTAAACTGGCACTGATATTTTTATTAGAAGATGTTTCAGCTTAGAAAACAAAAACTCAGCTGTCTTTTACCTCTCTTGGTTTCATCTTCTTTTTTTCTGGACTGTTCTGCAGCTGCTTCTTTCTGCCCATGATTGCTCTCTTTCACAGTTATATTTGCTGCAGTGCAAAAAACCGTCTTTACCTTTCATCATGACTGTGTTCATGTCTTTGTAAAATACGCCTTTTACTAACTAGCTGCTAGAAAATCTTTTGTTTTTATCCTTGCCAACAGAAGGAATTTAAATTTCTACTTACGATAGTCAAAGCTATCTTGAAGAGGCCTGGCTGCAAATTCCCCGTCTTCTCATCTGGGGCAGCTTCCCCTTTTGTCTTTGGCTCTCTAGCCCTGGAGTACCTCTGCTGCAGCTCTGCTGCCATTTTTATCACAGCTTGGCCAGGCTGCAAGTAGGTCTTCTCCTTGACTGACAGTAGTCTCTTTTCCTCTTGCCAGGAACACTAGTAATACATGAAGATTTACGTGTCAGAACACTCTCTGCTCCTTATTATCTCTTCCTGTAAGTTAATTTTGTGCATTTACAATGTGCTGAGAGATCATATTTCTAGACATAGGGAAGAGCAGTGGTTTTGTTTATTATTTTTTAATTAATTAGTTATTATTCATTTATTTATTTAAAAAATTTTAATGCTTTTTTTGGTTTTTCTATTTTTTTTTTTTCTTTTTGGTTTTTCTAGACAGGGTTTCTCTGTGTAGCCTGGACTTGTTTTGTAGACCAGGCTGACCTTGAACTCACAGAGATCTGCCTGCTTCTACCTTCCCCCAGTGCTGGGATTACAGCCATGCACCACCTTGTCCAGCTTTTTTTTTTTTGATTGAAAATAGATTTTTTTTCTCATACAATATATCATGATTATAGTTTTCTCTCCACCTACTCCTCCCAGGTTCTTCCCACTGCCCCTACCCTCTGGATTCACTCCTTTTTTGTCTCTCATTAAAAAAGAACAAGCTTCTAAGAGGTAACAACCAAATATAACAAAATAAAATATAATAAGATAAAGCATAAACTTTCATATTGAAGTTGGACACAGCAATCCAACCTCAGGAAAAGAGTCCCAAGAGCAGACACAAGAGTCAGAGACTCACTCGTTCTCACAGTTAGGAGTCCCATAAAAATGTTAAGCTAATAGCGTTAGTGTATGTGCATAGGATCTGGTGCGGACCCATGTAGGTCCTGCGCTTTTGGCTTCAGTCTCTGAGTTCATGTACACCTTGCTTAGTTAATTTAGAGTACCTTGTTCTCCTGGCGTCTTCCATCCTCTCTAGCTCTTACAATCTTTCTGCCTCTTCTTCTAAGTGACTCCCTGAGCTCTGAGGGGAGAGATTTGATAGAGACCTCCAGTTTAGACTGTCTCTTTACATAATGTCTGGCTGTGGGTCTCTGCATCTGTTCCCATCTGTGGCCAAAAGAAGCCTCTCTGATGATGACTGGATAAGGCACTGATTTATGAATATAGAAGAATATCATTAGGAGTCGTTTATTATCATTATTATTACGATTATTATTGCTGTTGTTATTTTAGACTGTAGTGTTTGGTTTTACCTAGGTCTCTGGGCTATCTGGTCGCTGGTTCTTGTTTACCCAGGCAGCGTTGTTATGGGTTCCTTCTTACGGAGCGGACTTACATCAAATCAACCATTGGTTGGCTGCTCCCGCAAGCTCTGTGCCACCATTGCCCAGCATATTTTGTAGGCAGTATAGATGCAGTTCAAAGATTTTGTAGCTGGGTTGGTGCCCATTTTTCTCCCTCAGTAGCCTGCAGAGTACCTTCCCACTAGAATGTAGGGTAAAGGCTCCATGTAGACACCAGCTTGATTTCTTTAGTGAGTTATGTGGATGTTGTCCTTAGCCATGGGGCCCTGCAGTCAGTTTCTAGAGAACAAACTCTTGTCTTGGCAACAGCCTGGGTGTTTCAGTGTTTCCATGGGACCCCCTTGGCCAACAAGTCAGCTGAATGCAACCTAGTCCCATCACTGGAAGTCTTGCCTGGCTACAGAAATGGCCACTTGAAACTCCGTATCCCCTGTTATTAGCAGTCCTTTCTAGGTTCACCTTCATAGATTCCAGGAAGTTTTCCAACGCATTAGGTTTCCTCACTACTCCCAGTGCCCCCCAATTTTAGCCATTTCTTCCCACACTCTTTCCCTTCACTCCATATCCTTCCTCCTCAGTCCCTGCTCCCATTTCCATCCATCCCCAGTTCACCCTTAAAACCTATTCTATTTCCCCTTTCCCAGGAGATCCCCCCCCTCCGCAAACCCTATATCTTTACCTCACCTCTTTGGGTCCACAGAGTATATTTTTCATGTGCTTAATGGCTAAAATCCTTTTATAAATGAATAAGTGCCATATTTATCTTTCTGGGTCTGGGTTACCTCAGAATGATTTTTTTTTTCTTTCAGTTCCATCCATTTGCCTACAGATTTCATGATGTCATTATTTTAACAGCTGAGCAGTGCTCCAGTAGTATGAAGAATACTCTCACCAACTTCACCGAGAGGTCTCTGAGTGGCAGCATCTTATGTCTCTATTGCATAGTATCATAACAAGGAAGTTGGTACTGATGCTGCCTGACAGTACTAAATTGTGCTTAGTTTAATATTCATATTGATGTAGTCACTGTAGATTGTAGGGACAGGACAGAGACAGAGGTCAGTTAGTAGACTTACATTAATCCAGGTACAAAATGATAGTTGTTTAAACAGATTGCAGGAGATCGTTAGTAATCAGATTCTGTTATGTTTTGTAAATCTAAGCAAACAAGATTCCTTGATGAAACATTTGTGAGATGTGAGATAAAAAAGAATCAGTGTTTCAGTAGCCCATGTATGAAATTATTAAATAGATTGCCAGAACGAGTCTAGGAAATCAGGAATTTGTTCTTGAACATGTTAGGTACCCACTTCCTATAAATATCTAATATATGTTCAATAAGTAATTGAGGGTTAGGGAAGCTGTCTGGAAAGTTTATGAATTGTCAGCATAGTGATAGTATTTAAGGCATGAGCCTGGATGAATAAATATGAAGAAAAACTGTGGATGGACTCTCCAGAGTCCCTACATATTGGGCTGGAAGAGAAGAAGGAGCCAGCAAAAGGCAGTGAAGAGTAACTAGTGAGGCAGAGTAAACCAAAAAGGGGAATGCCGTGGAAGCTTGGTATTTTTACCTTCTCGTTACTAAGTGGGGCAGTAGAAAAAAGTGTGCCCTGTGCTACATGGTATTGTTGCTTGAGGCAAGCATGGGTGCATCCTTGGCATTCCCAACACCAGATCCGAGAGGCTGAGGCCAGAGTACTATGGCAAGTACAGATTGCATTGAGCTTCACAGTGAAATCTGAACCAGCCAAGGCTATAGAATGAGACTATGTCTCAAAACATCAAACGAACAGATCTAGAATTTAATCCCAAGTGTTTGTTTGACTGGTATCTGAATTCTATGTTTTTCACGAGGGACCTCATTGTTCAGGGTATGTTTGCTGCTGGAAATCTAGTTACTTCGAAACATGTTTTTAGTGAAAAGACCTGTCTTTATTGTGAACTTCATGTGATGTATGTATACATCTAATCATTCATTCCTTTTTTTTTCATCCAATACATACTGCTAGAATTATTCCATGTTTGTAATACAGTTGTCCACAAGCACATAACCCTGATTCTTTCAAGGAGTTTTCACAGTGTAGGGAGATTAATTAATTTTTATATAATTAAGCAATTTTATAAAAATAATTGTTTTTAGCTGGGAGGTGGTGGTGCACACTTTTAATCCCAGCGCTTGGGAGGCAGAGGCAGACGGATCTCTGAGTTTGAGGCCATCCTGGTCTACAGAGTGAGTTTCAGGACAGCCAGGGCTCCACAGAGAAACCTTGAAGAATGTTTTTTTTTTTTTTTCCTCAGTGCTGAGAAAAAAATATCAGTAATTTTACTGCATGATAGTTTACATTATGAATCCTGTCAATTGTCAGGCAGTAGGCCATGGAAGACACCAGTTTTGCTGTATTAATTCCACCCATGATTTTATGCTTATACAGTACAGTGAATCTTACAAAGAAGTAATCAATGTATTTCTACCTAAATATAATCTCATATCTAAACCAGTTGAATATACTATATAGAATAATATCTAAGACTCATTGGTTGAAGATCATAGTTTATTAAGTTTTTTGTTTGTTGGTTGGTTTGGTTTGGCTTGGCTTTTTGAGACAGTGTCTTATGTGGCTCTGGCTGACCAGTAACTCACTATGTAGACCAGGCTGATCTTGAACTATATTGGGTCTTTTTCTACCTTAATACTATCATCTGTTTATATTTTATGTATTATATAATCCTATCATAGTAGTAGAAAAATAATCTTAAATATGAGGGAAATTCAGAAAATAAGATTAAAATTTATTAGTTATAGCATATCTCATTTAAAAACAAAGTATCATTCGTTGTTGTTATAAGATATAAAATATATTTACAGTGAAAGAAAAACCTAGGACTGACTGAAGCTTTTGGTAAGTTAGAAAAAAAAATGGTTTGAAAAGGAAGTTGGCTAGAAAAAGTAAAAGATGAATAATTCTTTGACTTTGCCAAGAGGTTCTCATCACAGTGTCAGGCAAAGTTTGAGGTTTGCTTGGAGCAGCTCCAGAGCACAGTGTGAGGCTGGCCAGGCTTGGTGCAGCAGAGACAGATGTTGAGCTCCTCGACACTGTTTCTTTTTGAGACAAAATAGTACATAGTACTATACATACAGCACAGGTACATAGTAGTTTTGTTCTGGATACAGTTCTTCCAGCTACATAGGTTTACATAAGACCAATGTAAAGTAGTTAAAAGAGAATGTACTCTAGAGGTATCTGGCCTTCATCTTTATTTCTCTAAGTCTGAGCCTTATTCATTCACCTTCTCTGTAAAATAGGAAAGTACCCATAATAAAGAATACAGCTTGACCATAATGTTGAAAGTCCGTATTGCTCACTCATTTTCTAGTGTTTTTGTCTCAAAATGTAATGTTTATGTTCCTTCTGCTTCATTATTAATACTAGATTAACCAAAATCCCCTACTCTTGAGCTAAATAAGAGTATTCTGTGTACCTGTCCTAAAATATTACATATGACAGCATAAGATGAATTTACAGTAATTAATAAGATAATCATTCTGTCACTGCTAGAGAGTGGCCAGAAACCTAGCCCCTTTTTCTTAACTTTCCCTGCCTAATACTTTTCTGTCCCTCTTTGAATTTAGGAGTATGTATCCTGTTTGGAAATCTTTTCTGGAAGGAACAATGCAGGTAGCCCAGTCTCGGATCAATATATGTGAAAACTATAAAAACTTCATTTCTGAACCTGCAAGGACAGTAAGAAGCTTAAAAGAACAGCAACTAAAACGGGTATATTTCTGTTTTCTTTTTTCTGTTATGTGTATTTTAATATTTATAATCAGTTAGATTGTGATAAATTGCATTTTAAAACTTAGAGCTTCAAAAAAAATTGTTTACAAATGTTCCTGGGTAGTATTTTACCAGGAATTTTCAGCTTGTGCTGTCTTTGTTTGTTTTGTTTCTTTGAGACAGGATTTCTCTGTATGTAACCCAGGCTGTCCTAGAACTCACTCTGTAGACCAGGCTGGCTTCAAACTCACAGAGATCAACTTGCCTTTGCCTCCCAAGTGCTGGGACTAAAGGTGTGTGCCACCAGTGCCCAGCATCACATGCTCTTTAACTTAAGTGTTTTGTTAGCTGATAAAGTTGAGCATAATCTTAATTTGTAGAAATTGGGAAAGCTCAAGAAATACTTCTTAGGAATATCACTTATGCCAGGCACCATTTATGCCAGGGTTGGTGGTACACACTTTTAATTGTTACCATGATACTTGATAAAGTTCTTTATTAGAAATTACTAGTATTTCAAAAGATAATTAAGTAATTACTCAAGGGGACAGCATTTCAGGAATAATAAATATTTGGTTTTGATTTTATTTGGATTTTTAGAAATTAAAAAAAACTGATCTATATACCAGAAATGATTTCAGTAACCCAAAGTCAATATTAAATATTTGTACGTATGCATATCAAATTTTAATTTTTCTGGAACAGTCATTTAGTATCATTTGGCTTAAACACATTTGTGTAAGAATGTCTGTGGCTTATCTTTGCCAAAGACGATTCAGCAGCAGCATTGGGGTTATTTCCAAAGAATGATGGGTAGGCAAACTGTGATGCTATTTGGTACGGTACTTGAGAGGGAAGTACCAGCTGTTGGCTAGATTTTAATTTCCAGCTGAAGGATAATAAATTGCTGGTTTTCCTGAGATTTACCCTGATGGCATATTGTACAGTCCTAAGATAAACTCATTTTCTGTAAATCTAAAAATTTAAATTTTAATAATTGCATTTTTTTTTAATTTTATAGTGTGTGGACCAGTTGACAAAGATCCAAACAGAATTACAAGAAACTGTGAAAGATTTAGCGAAAGGCAAAAAGAAGTACTTTGAGACTGAACAGATGGCTCATGCAGTAAGAGAGAAAGCTGACATTGAAGCAAAGTAGGTATTTTAGCATTTCTAAGCAAATAGCTATGTAAATAAATGTTATCTTTGTCAGTGCATTGTGCTCTCTTATTGAAGGTCTAGACTTGTTCTTAGATTGTGCTGGCTTCATTGGACCTCCATGTATTTTGTGCTGTTGGTCACATTTTTTTTCTTCTGTTGGCTGATTTTATCTATTTTAATTGGCAAAATAGGGATATTTGATAATTAAATTGAGTTTGGGAAGGGAAAGACAATAGATATTGCTTTTACAGACCTGAGAGCTTACTAACAGTTTAAAGTTGCTATGCTGTCTGAAAATCAGTGCTTAAGAGCCCCATTTTGATCATGTTGGCTCTAACTGTTGAAAACCTCTGTGAATCTTGCCTGTCATTGAAGGAACAAGTGAACAAGGGTTGGACCCATGTAAAAACTTTTTTGAAGCATTGTTTTTTTGTTTTTTACATGAAATTTAATATATATACATTTACATCTGTGCTTTAGCATTTGGTTAATTTCACTTTGTGTATGTGCATTATAGTTTTTTATGTTGACAAGCAAGGAAAAGAAGACACTACAATTAGTAATAGGAGATATAAATCACACAAAATAGAGATTTTTCCAATGACAACTTGACAGCCTCTGCGCTTGGAAGAGCAAATACATCAAGATAGGAAGTGCACTTGGTTTTTAATCTAAAGCAGGTGGTGACGGTGTCTTTTTCCCATTGCCTGGGGTTCAGCCTTGCAGTCTTGTTCAGGTAGTTAGTCTGAAAATAATTGGTGCACAGGAACTGAAGGAAGTGGAAATGGGTCACTGTTTTAAAAAGAAAAGGCTACTAGGTCTTCAAATTCCTAGGATAGAGCACTGGGCCTTTGTGTAAACAAATTTTACTAGGTGGAGAGAATTAAAACATTTGTATAAAGTCTTACAAGGTGGGAGAGATAAAACAATTTTAATTCCTTGTCCTAAACCCAAGTTTTAGAGTATTTGTCAGGAAAAAACAAAACAAAACAAAACAAAAAAAAACTCCGCATAGTTAGTATTTTTAACATTGGTGAGAAAAGGCCACCAGTGTTACCAGCGCCTGTGTTGCAGAGCTGACAATGTCTGAGAGCAGGAGGGCTAAGACCTGCGTTCAGTGTGCTGACTTGGGCAGGGTCTGGGAAGCTGAATTCTTGGCCTGAAATCACACAGCCTCGCACTCTGCTGTACATCCTGGCACAGGGGACAGTATCTAGCATTTTTTATGCAAGAATTTTAATGTAATATTTTTATTAATTCTTCCAGAATTTTATACATGTGTACAATGTATTTTGATTATATTCACTTCCTCCTTTTCTCCTCTTTCCACATCCGTGTCAACCTCCCATCCCTTTCAACTTCATGTCCTTTTCGCTGTTTTAATACCCCACTGAGTCCAGTGTACTGCCAATATATTCATGGGGTTTGGGCTATTCATACTGTCAACCTACCACGGGCCATGCTCGTAAAGAACACTGACCTTCCCACCCCAGAAGCTCATCAACTAGAGTCTGGGGCTCTTACGCCTCTGCTGTCTCTGTACCAGAATCTTGGCTTGATCTTGTGCAGCTCTGTGCAGGCAGCATAGCCCTGAATTCCTGAGTGTGGCTGCCCTAGCATGGTCCAGAAGACCATGTCCAGCACTCTATCTCCAATAAATTTAAACTTCATAATCATTGTGTAAAAATTGATGGGCTCCTAAAATTTAAATTTAGCTCAAAATGATGGTACGTGAATGCTTATTACATTTTTAGTGTTATAGGAAAACATTTTACATTTCCCTAATGACATTTTTTTTGTTTTATTGCTTTTTGTGTATACAGTTATTTCATGTACTCCGCCGAGTTCATCTTCTCATTAAGACATGGGTATAAGAGAGAAAGAGAGTTACAAATAGTTGTCAGCTGTCATGTGGTTGCTGGGAACTGAATCCAGGCTCTCTCCAACAAGTGCTTGTAACTGCTGAGGCATCTTTCTAGTCCTGACCTGAAAGTTTGAAGTTGGGAAAATCTCCTCAGTTGTACTGGGCTTTATAAACTTAGGTTTTAACCTCTCCTGGAGTTTAGACCTGAGAATTCTTGGATTTGTAAAGCTTATGTAAAAACCTCAGGTAGCCATGATGCAAAGGGTAAAAATGAAACACTGACTTCCTAAGAGGTTTAGTTGACTCCCTGGTAGAGCTTAGGAGACAGTTGATACCCAGAGCTGCCTATTTATATAGCTCAAGTGTGAAGCGAGACATTTTAGGTCAGTATCAACCTCTCTCGAAATTAATTTAACTAAAAAGTAACCCAGTTTCTTTATTCATTCACTCAGTGCTCATTTAATTAGTACTTTATTTTGGGTGTTGTGATTATAGAGATGAGTACAATAAAGTAAGCTTTGTGCCCTTAACTTTGGAGCCTAGAGTAAGAGCATTTATTTAAACATAACTTTATGATGGTTTGTTTATTCACAGTAAACTCAAAAGAAATAAAGTGCCTAACATCACTTATTTAGTAACTATTTATGGAAATACAAAAACACTAATGAAAGCATAAAGGATGAGAGTTAATTTTTCATAATGATAAGGGATACCTTTGTAGAAGCAGTGTTGTTTGAACAGAGTCTTAAAGATTAGTTTGATTTTTTTTTTCTGAGCAGAGAAGGAAATATCAGGAAGGGGACATAAAGAGTGTATTATTATATTGAAAGATGATTTGATAGCTGGTAATAGACTCTGTAGGAGAGACCACAGAAAGAAGCAGGATAGAATTGAAGGAGACCATGAACTAACTCCTACATTTTTGAGGACTAGATTCTGAAGAGCCAATTAAACACACATGGGTGTGTTTGCTAAATAGTCAAGTGTTTGCTCTTGTGAGACAATTTGGGACTGATGATCTTCCTTTGAGGGTCATGGCAGTTATAAGGGTGTGGTTATGTATAATTAGATGTGAAGTTGAATTTGGAAACCTGAAGAGCATGAACATTTGAAAGATAGATGGTAAGGATTATTAAACAGCATAATTCATTGTATAGTGTGTAATTTGTAAAAATCCTGCCTGCTTTTTGTAATAACTGTCTTTAAGGATAGGTACTGTCTTTCTTTATCCGTGTTTCTACATACGGACATAGTGCCCATGTGCACACACGTGTGTGTGTGTGTCTGTGTGGCCCACAGGTAGGTGTCAGGTGTATTCCGCACTTTCTCCATCTCATTGAGACAGAGCCTCACACTGAGCCTAAAGCTCACTAATTTCAGTTAGGCTGGCTGGTCATCAGCAAATCCCAGGGATCCTTCTGCCTCTGCTTCCCCGGTATTGGCGTTTGAACACAAGTCCCCATACTTGTATGGCAAGCGTTTAGCCATCTATGCCGTTTCCCCAGCCCCAGACAGCGCCTTTAAAAATTACATTTACGTATGTGTGCACACGTGTATGGACACAGGCATGCCACACTGTGCATGTGGAGGTCAGGGCACAATTCACAGGAGTCGGTTCTCTCCTTTCACTGTATGTGTCCTAGGGACTGAATGTCAGACTTGGCAGCAAGCGCTTTTACCCACTGAGCCATCTGAATAGCATCCTGCATTGTGCTGTCTTAACTTTGTCACTGATTACTTTAGTACTATTTAAGAAATATGTGCAGATTAGCAAATAAAGCAAATGCCAGAAACTTCAGACCTTGCATTGGAAGACCGAGGTGCAATGCAGCCTGTTTGTATAGTGACCGCAGAAAAAGGAGAACCAAGAACACTGTAAACACAGTCTTTTCCTCCCCAAATAGGCTATTTCCTATCTTAAATTAATCTGATAATAAAAATCAAACTCCCTTGAAATAAACACATGACAAGGTAAGAAGTAACTGGAGTCTAGATTACCTTAGGCTTCGTTTGTTTGTTTTGGTGCTGTTGACTGGACCTAGAGCTTTGTAGTCTAGGCAAGTGCGCCAGCTACCAACTCAAACCACAGGGCAGAGTTAGGGAGAGAGTGTGTTTGCGCCTGGATGTTTTCACTCTTTAGAGACTGACTTCTTTGTTTCCCATCCCAAGTGCTCTGAGACCATCTTAATATTAAGGCATAGCTGCCAGCACATGTGTTGACTTCACCATGGCAATCACCATGACACTGCAGTCAAGACAGACTTTGCAGCTTCAGAAAAATCACTGGTCACGAGAGTCTTCCTTGTTCGTGCAGCATTTGTCTGTTGATTTTTCTTTGTGCAGTTATCCTTAGTCATACATATATATAAACATAATTTGACTGGTTACGTTATGGCCCCTTTCACAAAATTAAGGGTACCAATACTAAATGGAGTATGACTAAATAGAGCAATCAGAATCACACAGGCCGGAGTGTAAGAGCCATCTTAGAACTTCAGAACACCATTAGAAGTAAAGGGGAGGGGTTGGGGATTTAGCTCAGTGGTAAGGCCCTGGGTTCCGTCCTCAGCTCTGGAAAAAAAAAAAAAAAAAAAAAAAAAAAAAAAAAAAAAAAAAAAACAAGAAGTAAAGGGGAACACGGGCTGGCAAGCTGTGGGGGCAGGGGTCCCGAGAGCCTGTAGATTGTGTTCTGATAGCATTCCAACTTGTTAAATACAGAAAAAAGCAAATAAACAGAAAAGTGGTTTTCCATTTTTACAACAGTGTCTTGAAAGGGTCATTTAAAATTAAGTAATTATAAATAAGGTTATTTTACTATATAGTCTATAATCTTAAAATATGCTTCTTTTTTTTTATTGTAGGTCTAAACTTAGTCTTTTCCAATCAAGAATCAGTTTACAGAAAGCAAGTGTGAAGGTGAGTTTTGAACAGTGTATATCACAAGTGAGAAGCCTGGTCAGTGACCCAAGCAGGCACTTTCTCTCCCAATATGTCGATTTTGCAGAAGGCAGGGTTTTTTGGGCGCATTAGGAATGTTTAAAGAGTTTTTGGACAGTGAGTTGGCTCAGCAGGTAAAGGCACCTTTAGCCAAGTCTGATGACCTGAGTTCAGTTCCCAGATGCTGTGTGTGTCGTCCTCTAACAAGCAAGCATGGCATGTGTGTACAATAAATGAATTAATCATAGAGAGATGAATAAAATAAACCTTACAAAATTTTAACTTAAACAGTCTTGAAAACTATTTTCTAACTCTACTAGATTTTTTCAATTTCTCTACAAAGTTTCAGAACTATGTTAAATAAAACTAAGATACTTTAGCTGTTACATAGTGTTCTCTAGATGTGACTAGGAAAATCTACCCATGAGCTTTCAGCGTATGGTTGCCTGAACAAGACCAGCACATAATGACAACATCAGTTGATATGTCAACACAAACAAGGGAAATTTCACATGGTCTCACCCTTAAATAAAAAGCTACAGGCCTCCAATGCTGCTAAGAGAGGGAAAATCTATTTTTCTAGGGACAAGTTTCCACATAGGTTGTCCAATCCCAAGTGGTCAGCCCTGGAGCCACGTACTTACAAGCAAAGCTAAATGTATTCGTTTGGTTATATATACCTGTGTGTGTATATGGCACACACATATACATTTATACACACATAATGTACACATGTGTATATATGTATACGTGTAATTAGGAAATCGTGGATTTGGGAGGGAACATGGGGTGGGGTACACAGGAATGATATATATGCCATGCTCATGTATAAAAAGTTTTTTTTAAGTTTTTAAAAAGTTACAGAAATAATTTGAAAATGCTCTTCCATGTGTAGTTATGTTTCATTTCTTAGTAATTAATATGTTTATATACCTAAGAATTTTTTCTACTTGGTAGCACTAATGAATACTTTTTATAAAAATAATTTTTTTCTGCTTCGTTCTTTATGTTTGGTGAGACATCATTAATTGATTACCAGTACCTACCACATTCATTCCTGTCAGGGTTTTGTTTATGTGGTCAGTCTAATCTCAAATTCAAGATTTTCCTGGCTCAGGCTGCCAAGGTCCGGGTCTACAAACATGTTTCGCTATGGTCCTAAGAGTAGTAATTATACATGTTTTCAGTGTGATGTCGGCTGCATTACTATTTTGTTTATGTTCACTGTGTTGTAGTTAAAAGCCCGGCGATCTGAGTGTAACTCCAAAGCTACGCACGCGAGGAATGACTACCTTCTTACGCTAGCAGCAGCAAACGCACATCAGGACCGCTACTATCAGACAGACCTAGTTAACGTTATGAAGGTAATACCGTTCCTGTCTGTGGTGGTTTTGCCTCATTGAGAGGAAAGCCAGCTTGTGAAGTATGCAGTGATGTGGGGACCTAAGTTATAGACTTGTAACTACTTTGTGTTACATTGGAATGGACTTGCTGCTGTTTGGTGATTTAGTGACTGAGCTGATTTTAGTGTGAGAAGATGTTTCTAGGTGACATTAAAACTTGTGTGTGAGGCCCTAGGTTTGATCCACAACACCACAGAAAGAAAAGAAGGAAGGAAGGAAGGAAGGAAGGAAGGAAGGAAGGAAGGAAGGGAGGGAGGGAGGGAGGGAGGGAGGGAGGGAGGGAGGGAGGGAGGGGGGGGAGGGAGGGAGGGAGGGGGAGGGAGGGAGGGAGGAAAGGGAGGAAGGGAGGGAGAGAAAATGTTTAAACCCAACTCACAGTTAAGAATTGTGTTATTCTTAGCCATTACTGCACAAGATAGAAGATGGGTATGTAAGTTTGCGGAATTAACTCTTGGGTTGGGAACTGCTTCTGAATGGTTTCCTGAACTGGGGTCAGTGGAATCAAAATATTGAAGCTATGTAGAACTGCTGAGTATCTTCTGAACCATCAGAGAAAGGTTGGTAGTTCAGGGTATATTTTTGTTTGATTATATTCTTATTTTCTGAAAAATATCTTTATAAAAGTAAGTTTTATAAAATATACTTTTATAAATTATGAAATGACATTCTTGATAGTCTGTTAACTAAACTGAATTTCCTCCTCCTCCTCCTCTTCTTTTTCTTCTTCTTCTGTTTGTTTCTTGGAGATGGTCTTGCTGCATATTCTGGGTGGGAACTCACTATGTAAACCAGGCTGACCTCGAACTCATAGATCCAACTGCCTTTGCCTGTCAAGTATTGGGATTAAAGGCATGCTCCACCGTGGCCAGCAAACAGAATATTTCTCAATCATAATTCTAACTATCAACGATGCTTTCTTTTTTTAATTTATATTTCTCATACTTTTACAGTTGCATTAATGTGTGATGACTGGACAAACAGCCTATCTAGTAGTTCTGAAGATGTGTCTCCTCGGAGTCTTACTGTGGAATGTAATTGGACTGCAGGACACTGCAGTTGCGTCCCCGAACTCCATTTGGTTGCTGGCCGACTGTACTACCTGTATCTTCACCTTTGCTGTAAAGAGAAAGGGGTCTCAGCCAAATGTTAGAGTCAATACTGCGCTCTCATCTGGAGACGCTCAGGTGTTTGATTCGGCTAGGTTGGTCCTCCCCCTCTTATAGGACATTATAGTGATTTTATGGTGCTCTCTTTGATTTGTGTTAAACTGAGTTTCTCTTTCTGAAACTCCTGTTACTGAGATGTTGGACCTCGTCATCTTGTTTCGGGGGAAAGGGTGTTGGAGGTGAATGGTGAGGGTAAGAGGAGGCTAAGTCAGGGTCTTACTGAAATAGCTTTAATTTAAGGCTGTCTTTGAACTTGAGATTCTCCCTGCCTCAGGGTTTGGAGTCCTAGGATTACAGGAATATGGCTCCAAGCCTGGCCCTGCCTCTTGTCTGCTGGGCAGTGGCATGGATGAAGGAGAGAGACACCTCTTCCTCCCTCTCATCCCTCACCCTCCATCCGTGGCAGACTGGAGTCCTGGGCATGGGAGAACTGGCTATGTCCCTCTCAGCTGTAACACTCCGGAGAGTGGACCCTTCACTGGGAAGGATAGAGCTGGTTCTGGTTGCAGGGGTTGTGAGTGAGCCAGCCCTGAGGGTGCGAGACTAAGAGAGCCTGGCTGTCTGACCATCTCAAACACCTCTCGGGCCTTTAGGGCCCACTCTGCCATGATGCCCAGGTAAGGGGCCAGCTCTGCATAGTTCTCAGATACTAACATGTCCCTAGGCATCAGCCCAGACCAAGGAGCATCCACCTGGCCTTGGTGGTAACAGATCTCTGCTGCTATAGAACTCTGGACCCAGATGTGGCCCCTGGTGGCAGTACAGGCCAGGATCCCACCATGGTCCAAGGTGGAATCACCAGCTACTCACGGTGAAGGCTATTACCCTCGAGTCTCCAGTTGTGCCTCTCTTCATTGTGCCCACATCCTTCTGTTTCTCTTTTCGTTTCCACCACTTATTTGCTCCTGTCAGTGGCTTCAGGAGTCACTGAGTATCTAGGGTCATCGCAGGAGTGCTGTGCCTCACTTGCCCATTATGGCATCTGGCAGGGGTCATCTCAAGCATGGTCTGCCTATCCCCGCTGGCCTACGTGGTGCCAGACTAGTTTCATCTCAGGCTAGTTCTCTGTCTGGGCTCTGTGGTGCCAGTCTGGTGGTTGTCCTAGGCTCACTCCTTGACTGGCCTGTCTGAGTGTGCCCTTTGCAAGGGTTGTCCATTTCAGGCTCATTCCTGCCCAGGGGGCCATAGGCTCAGGCAGGGTTCTTCTAGTCTCTGGGCTTGCCTCCCATCCTGGGAGCCTATCTAGTTCTGCCTGGTGCTGGGCTGGTGGTGGTGTCAGGCTGTCTCTTGTTTGGGCCTCCTGACACCAGACTAGTTGTGGTCTCAGGCTTGCCTTTTTCAGGGAATGTTAGGCTGCTATCATCCAGCTGTTCAGAGGTCCGAGCACAGAGCTTAGACGTAGCCTCTCTCTTCCACCTCCTGATGCACACATGACACAGCAGCCACACTGGCAGTGCCTCTGGGGGCAGGCACAATCAACTTTTAAAGTGTGGATCTCCAAGGGCAAACTCAGGTCATCAGGTTTTACCTGCTGAGCACCCTTGATGACCCTGTTTTGCCATGTTGCGGCTCAGCCTGCCAACTGTTTGGCTGTCAGTCTCCAGCTGTCAAGGAGCCAGCTATGGCATAACTTCTGCTGTTCATTTTAGTGGCTACACTGTCAGTGTGTTCTGCCACTTCTCTGAAAGCACCATGGCCTCTGCCGCTGCTTTCTTCATGTTACCAGCTAATTAACGTTGCTGAAGTAGTCAAGAAAAGATTACTCGAGAGGCAAGATCAGAGTAGACAGCACAGGAAGGTGTCTCCCAACTAAGTCAAAGACAACTTGGAGAGCCAGAAGAGAGTTGTTTGCCCCAATCCCAGCACACCTCTCAGACAGATGAAAGTTTCTGATTATACCAATCTCATAGCACTGTCTTTTCTGTCCCACTCACTAGCGCTGGTGTCCCTGTTAGTCAGTCAGAGGGAGGGATCCACCTGTGGCCTAGGTAGAAACAGGATAACCTAATCAGTGAAACTTGTGTTAGAAAAATGTCCAGTACAAACCGTCTCACATAGTTCTGGCTGGGCTGTGCCTTCGGAAGCCAGAGTAATCAGCTGCTATTGTCATGTGGTTTCCTCAGGGCCGCCATGGGCATTAAGAACACCTGGTGGTGGCTTCAAGGTAGTTGGACTGGCTGTTTGAGTGGCAGGTTTTTGTGGGGAGGGGTTTGGAATATTTCTGTTTGTTTAGCTGGGGTAGCATGGTAACAGTGCATGTAGGTGATCCCAGTGGGCATTTATAAAGCCCAGTCCCATTCATTAGTCTTAGCTTGCTTCTTTTGAAAGTGATAAAAATCCATCCTACCCTTTGTCTTGTTTTCAGATCTCATCCCTTGGCTTGCTCCCTGAGAAAGATTTCTCTGACCTCCCCAACCTATTGGTACTTACCTCCCTCGAAATGTCTCTTCCTGCTTGCACTTAGAGCCTCAGTTTCACATGTACTTATATAAATGCCTTCTTTCCCTCTCATCTGTATATTCCCCAAAGACAGGTTATGTCTGTGAGACTTTTGCTAAAACAGTGTAACAGTCCTAATCCATGTTAAATGTTAATAAATTAATGCTTACTATACAAAGAAATGAGCAGCCATTCTTATTTTAATCCTGGAAACATAAATCATTCCCATTTTTCAAATGAGGAAATTACGGCAAGGCTTGGATTCAGTGCTATGACATCTCTGGCAGAGGGGTGACGTCATTAACTCAGCATGCACAGTGTTCTGGTTTTGATCCCTAGCATGTGGGAAAAGTAAAAGATTGTGAACCTAAAACTTGCTGTTTAGACTTCTTCATTTATTAAATGGGAGATAATTCTGAATTATCTTTCTCTTTTGGCTCCTGTGAGGAACAAATGAGTGGGGTTTGTCTGTTTTTGTCGTTGTTACTGAAATTTCAGTACATTTTAACAAGTCTTGAATATATATATTTTTTGTGCTCATGCATGTGTGTGTGTGAGAAAGTAAGTAGAGTCCCAGTACCTGTGAGTGAGACCAGAGCAACTATCTGATACTCTAGATTTAGTACCTTACTCTAGTAAACCTCACAGTTATCAAGTATGCTAAGTGCTTTTAAAAGGTTCTAATTGAAGAGATACCTAAGTGCATGCCCAGAGTGCCACTATGGTACGTGAATATGTGATGGAGAGATGGGGAGACGGAGTATGTGTTGGAGAAATCGGAGAGAAAGCAAAGCAAGCTGTTGTGTACTGTGGAGTGAGGTGGAACTAAACAGCGGTGAGGAACAGGCAGATCTGAGGGCCATGGAGAGGCCCAGGCCAGGCCGCTGACATGTCTGGGTCCATGGCAGTACCGCAGCCTGGGTCTGTATTGATGTCTGTGGCCCGTGTTGCCACCAGAGGCCATCCAGATGTCAGTGGTCTAGGCTACTGCCTGAGACCATGTTGATGTCTGGGGGCCTTTAGTAGGGGGGAGGGTACACAAACTAATCTGAGTGTCTTGTGCTGCCACCTGAGACCCTGGTGACATCCTGGCCCATGCTGCATGTCTGGGTCTATGATCCTATTGTAGCCAAGGTCTGTGTTGTCTGAGGCCTGTGTTACCACCAACAGCCATTTGAATGTCCCTGGTATGGGTACCTGCCTGAGGTAATGTTGATGTCCAAGCACTGTGCTGAGCTGGCCCTGACCCTCACAGGCCGCCATACTCTGGAGACCTGGCTCTGCCCTTTTGTTTGGGCAGCATGGAAGAGCTAGTTCTAGGAGCATTGGTGCAGGGACGGTGGGGTTTGGGGATAGAGCTGGCCCCTCTCCTAGCTAGCTGTGGCGCTCGGAAGAGCTGGCCCCGCCCATCACTGGCTGCAGAACTCAGAAGAACAGACCCCAACCTCTCCTGGGCAGCATAGTAGAGTTGGCCCGGTGGTGGGGCATGGATGAGCCTGCTGCGAGTGTGTACGCAGGAGATCTGGCCTTTTGCTTGGGCAAAGCAGAAGAGTTGGCCCTGGTGGCAACAGGCTCAGGAGAGTGGATAGGTTGACCAACTCAGCTTCCACACAGGCCCAGATCCAGGACTCTGAGTTAACCCTGCCCAACATTCACCCCATCTATGAACTGCTGGAACATGTGAAGGGGCCGGTCCCACAGAGCCAGAGCTTCAGGACCTCCATGGCACCTGGAGGAGTTGTGGTGAGGATTCAGTATTGATAATGCAGCAGAGGCCTCAAACCAGACCAATGAACATTTGCAAGTAAAGCAGTTTGGGCAAAAGGGTGTACTGTGTGACATGCCATAACACACCACAGCTTCCATGGCAAGGTGGGGGTTTTTTGTTTATTTATTTCTATTTTTTGTTTTCTTTTGTGGGGGGAGGTTGCAAGGATGGAGGGTAGATATGAAGAGATGGGGAGATGAGTGGGATTGGGGTGCATGATGTGAAAGTCACAAAGAACAATAAAAAAGTTTTTTTTTTAAGGCTTTAATTTCTATAATATTCTTCCTATTAGGTATCAGTATGCTTGTGTAATTGACTAGAGAGAAGAGGTTCAATGTGGTCTGGTTAGTATAATAGCAAGGAGGTAAATCAAAGTCTCTGACATTATAACATGTATTGTTATTGTCTAGTAACCTTCTGTGTTTTTCTCCTACTTTAGAATCTTCTTAGTAGTAAAAATTACTGTAAATAAATAGTAGCATACTGTGAATGTCCTGGTCTCTGAGCAAATTGTAAACTACAAGTATCAAACATTGCAAATTCTCCCATCTTAATTACTCTGTAGAACAAGATCCTGTTGGTATGTAACTATTTAGATGTGTTTCCTGAGGAATACTTTTTATTCCTTAATGCTGGTGCTGCTTAGAACAGCGACCGCATCTCTCACTCTCGATCTGTGTAACGTCAGGCAGAATGTTTGTTTGTTCATTGTTTTTAACTTCAACTAAACAAAACCAGAAAACTATTGATAGACTCTGGAAATATCCCTGACCTCATCTTTTCTACAGAAAGGAGCTCAGCTGGCTGAGATGTGAGGCAGCTTGCCCCCTTCCTTGATCCTTTTTATTGCGTGTTCTTATGCAATATACAAACTCATGTTTTTAGAAGCTTGTGGGATATTTTCTTTGTTGTTTGAGTGAAGAAGGAAGTGGATCAGAGTAGAAAATATAACAAATATTGATCTAATGAAAGACTTTAAATGTTTAATAATCTTGAGGTTTTATTTTTAAACCATGTTTGTCCCCAGTAAACATTGAATAGATGTATCCTGGTTGGTAATTGGGCAAAAGAATAAAAGCTAAGTAACTTTATCTTTTGAGGCAGGGTCTCATGTAGTACAGACTGGCCTCAAACTTACTATGTAACTAAGTCTGCCAATGAGCTCCTGCTCTTCCTCCAAAGCGCTGGATTACACTGTCACATCCTGCTGCAGACTTTGTTGCTGCTGTTTGTCGAGTGAAGAGGAACAGCATTGGTGTACACTCCTTTTGCTGCTCAACCATCAACCCCAAGTCGTCATCATTCACACTGGGACTGTGTAGCTCATCTATTTTAGTCATAGCTCTTCTGATGTCTGTGCTGTAGCTAGCTGTTGCACCTCTGACTCACCTACTAATGTTAGCTTGTCTCATGAATTAGCATGAAGTTTGTGTCTGTTCACTGATGACTTAGCATGAAACCCTCCAGATCTCAAGCCTGGCTCTTTGCCTCTCTTGCCTTACATATTCTTGCCTGGAAAGATGAATCATTTGCCTCAACTTCTATTGATTTTATGATTCTCAAATCTGTAACTTTGCCCTTATCCTGATCCACATGTGTCTTTCCTGTTGGTGGCCAAAATTTTCCAAAATAGAAGCAACTCTCCAGCCCCCTAATTCTCTTCAACAATCATTTCGATTTTAGATTTCAGATGACAGGTGTTGTTAATGGGATTTGTAAGGCTCTAAAACTACAGCCTTAATATGATAGTCCATAGGTGTATGAGACTGTTTGATTAGAAATAAATGTGAATGTTTTGATCAGTCACCATGGCCACATTTCAAGCACTCAGAAGTTACACGTGGCTACCATGTTGCATAGTTTAGATGTTACCATGTTGCATAGTTTCCCATCATCTTAATGTTCTGTCTGTCGGCTGCGCTTTAAAGCTTAGTTCTGATTTTCTTCACATTGCCACTTGATCTGTCTTCATTGCTTTAGTTCCGTTCTGTTGCTGTGTTAAAACTCTAACCAGAATCAACTTGGGGAGGAAAGCATTTATTTGGTTTATACTTCCAGGTCATCGGTGAGGGAAATCAGGGCAGAAACTCTAAAAGTAGAACTCAGTGGAGGAATGCTTACTGGCTTGGTCTCTGACCCCTGCACAGACTAACCTAATGTAAATAATTCCTCAGTAGAGACTCCCTCAGGTGACTTTAGGCTGTGTCAAGTTGACAGCTGAAACTAACTAGGACACTCATCAACCTTGCAGGCCATTTTTCTACAACCATATCCCTGATTATATTCACATACTTACAAGTTACTTATACCTTCATTTGTATCCTAGATTTTTTAGTTGCACCTTATAATAAAATAGCTTCTTTGGGATAGTACAGCTATTGACAAATCACAGATGACTGTAATAGTGATACACAAAATTTTTATTACCAAAAGTAGATATTGGGTTGATTTGGCACACAAGCCTTAGTTTATGAGCTTTGACATAGAACTTTAAAAATATGTAATATTCTAACCATAGAATGATCTCAAAGAATAAGGAATACACATTTTAATGTCTTCAAAAATGAAATACTATTACTATAACAATGGAATCCTGTGTGATTCCTCCTAGGACATCTCCTTCTTGACTGCTTTGTAACTACTATTCTGACAGCAGAATGTGGTCTTTGATGATATTATGTAGGTTTGTTTGTTTGAAATGAGATCTCACTATATAGCCCTGGCTGGTCTGGAACTTTCTATGTAGACTGTTGGACTGTAACTCAAAATATTTGTCTGCCCATGCCTCCTGACTGCTGGGATTAAAGGGATGTGTCATTACACATCCAGGTTTGTTTTAAGTAGTATCTTAAAATGCAAATCAGAACATGTAATCTGTTCCTATCCTCTAGGAATCTGAATGAGTTCACAGAATAGAAAATGTATAAAACTGTGAGAGTAGTGTTTAGAGTGGCAGGAGATTGGTTTTTAAATGAAGAGGTAACAGAAAAATGGATCAATTTTAAGTATATCGTGGGCCTCGTTTTAGCAGGTATGTATCACTACATAATCACAGCTAATATTTAGAATACTTGTCTTCCTTTGTTATGTTTGGTTCTTATCATAATACAGTACATCTTTACATTCCATCATTACCACACAGTTGTATAAATCAGAAATCCTGGTGGACTTAGCTGAGTTTTATGCCTAAGGCCTCAAGAGAAAGGAGAAAGGCGTTGTTGGGGCTGTGTTGTCTGGATATTCTAGAAAATAATCTGTTTCCAGGGTCCTTCACATTGGCAGAGTCCACTCTGTAGTTGGATTTGATTTTTTATTTTTTTGATGGCTGTAGGCTGGGGTCATTCTCGGCTACAAGAGTTTACTGTTACATTATAGAGACCACCTCTATTAAGAAACCAGCAGTAGCATGATAGATCACAGCTGTGGGTTCCTGTTGTCTATCTCTGACTTCCTATTTTGCTACTAGCTGAAGAGAACACCCTGGCTTCTCTGTTGTAACATCACATTCATCAGCCTCATCTTTGCTCACAGGCCAGCCAATTGTGCCGTCATTGCGCGACTCTGCTGACATGGGTGGTCTTGCACATACTTCGTTAAACATTTCTAAGTAATATTGTTCACTGTTACAACAGCTGTTATGTTTTAATCTTTTCTTTCAGTAGTTTTTGCTTGTATCTGGAAATGAAATTAATGTTTTTAGTTATTGATACGTCACAGCTACTATTCTGCTCTTTGAATGTAACAGAAGGGAGTTTAGTGGCTGAAACAATAGCACCATTTATTTTACTGCAATATCTGCACTTTGGTTAGAGTCCAATAGAGAGAATTTATCTCTGCACCACTACCTATCAGCTAAAGTGCTTCAAAGTGTGTGTGTGTGTGTGTGTGTGTGTGTATAAAATGAATACAATATGATATGATATAAATAATATAAATGTCTATATTATCTATATAATAATTTATAAATAATATAAAAATAGTTTTATATTAACTAAAGAAATTTTTTTCCTAATTTATATTTCTTCTGTTTTATTGCACTGGTTAGGATACTCAGTTTAATGTAAAATATAAGTACTGGTTGAACATACTAATATTAGATGTTCTATGAAACCAAGAAAACTAACATTTCAAAAATTGTAGTAAAATATACATAACATAAAACTTCCTGTTTAAGCCAGTTAAGAACACAGTTCATTGGCATTAAAAGCAGGTTCATTGTTATGAAACTATTAGAGCCATTTAACCCCAAGACTTTCTCATCTTCGCTGACCTAAACTCTAGCCTTTGGATAGTAACTCCTCTTTCCCCAGCATACGTGTACGTGAGTGTGCATACACACACACTTAAGTTGAAGGCATTTTTTTTTACTTAACGAGTAAATTTATTGTTTTTTGAGACAGAGTTTTTCAGTCTAACCCTGCCTGTCATGGAACTCTCTGTAGACCAGGCTGGCCTCACACTCAGGATTTGCCTGCCTCTGCCTCCCCAGGGCTTAAAGGTGTGTGCTGCGGCCACCCGGCTAGTGCTGACAACCTTAAAAGAAAGAAGAGTCGATACAAAGGCAATAATTGACATGAGTTATGTCCTTAGTTGACAATAGTTGAATAAAAAATTTTTGGAGGGTGGGGGATTTCTAGACAGGGTTCTTCTGTGCAGCCCTGGCTGTCCTGGAACTCATAACTCATAGATTCCCCAACCTCTGCCTCCAAAGGGCTGGGATCAAAAGCATGTGCCACTATGCCCAACTCAAAACAAAAAACAAACAAAACAAAAAAAATAAAGTGATTTGTTCATCACTTAACTTAAACATTTTTTATTCCCTGTATCTTGTCTTTCCACAGCTTCTACCAGTGGTTCTCAAACTTCTTTTGTTTCAGAACCACTTTTTGCTCTTAAAAATTATTAGAACCTAAGAAGCTTTTGTTGGTGTGGGGAGTAATTACTGTATTAGAAATTCAAACTGAAAATTTTTAAGACAATATAATGTCCGAGAACAGATTTCTCTGACTACCAGAAACCCTGAGTCACCCACATCCGTCCTCTGAAAACTCTGCCCCATGCCTCGGAGGGAGTGAGAGTGGGCAGACTAAGAGTGTCTCGGCGCCTAGGAAAACAGTGCGACCTAAGGGCTCCTTGTAAGGGCTTTCAGGATCTGTCCTATGACTCCTTGCTCCCACCCTGGAATCATGTGCTGTGTAAATAATCTGATTTCTACCTTCAGTTGGAAGAATTCCAAGAGTAAAGTTGAGGAACTCATTGATTATTTCAGAGTTGTGGAGTTTCGGGAATATTAGACCTCGGCGTCAGAGGGCAGCTTCTTCCCGCAGAACCTCATCTTGTTAGGGGAAACAGCACGTACGTGTGGCAGAGAAAAGGACAAGTGATGGGCTGTCCGTTGCAGGCAATAAACTGATTTGATCTCCACTGAACTGACTGACAGTTTATAAGCTAAGTTGCACACTTCTGTATGGTAGGTTTGCTTGACTGCTTATGATTCTCTCTTGACATGTAATTAACTATAAACAAAAGTGATGTAACTTAGAGTGTTTTACCTAGTGTGTTGCATTTGATAACTTGTTTGGAAAGGTTTGAGTAAATAGAGACCTGAAATTATTGTTGCCTTCAAGTTATTTTAAGATTCAGTTCTCATTTTTTAAAAAAAATCCAGATTATTTGAAATAAAAAGATCCAGTTCTCAGAAGTGTTTGTTTCTCAACTACACATACTTCCTCTATTTAAAACCAAGACCACAGAATTACCCGGGGACACCTAGGTTTCCCATACCTGTAGAACAACTAAAAAGTGGAAGTAGAAGGGCAAAAACTACATTTTAAAAATGCACATGAAAATCCAGGCTCAAACATTGTAATATTGGTGATGGAAAGCAGGAGGTGTGAGCAGAGCTTAAGCAGATGCACAAGCATGGTGCCTTCCCATTCCCAGCTCACCATGTATCTATTTATTCCATGGAAGAACCAACTCAAAAGTGCTCTAGATCAAAGCTGGGCAAGAATGGTGAGTGACAGCTGTGTGTGCCCCACCACCCATGAGCACAGTTTGCTGTCCATGCATTCATCCTCAGAGTTCTGGGTAGCCTGCTGCAGCTTCAGAAGTCTTATCAAAGCTTTCTCACAGCATCTTTATCTGAGTATATTTTCAACCCCGGGGGCTTCTTTATTAGTGTGTATCCTATCTCCATCCTCCATATCCACGACCTACTTTATCAAGGCAGAGAACTATTGGGTGTCTTACAAAAGGGACACTATTGTATTGAGAGTTGTAACTTTAAAAAATGAAAGTTTGCAAGTAGGTTTCATTTAAGGGCCAGTTTTAATAACCGAGTATCAGCTGGTTAGAGTGTAAAGTGTTTTCAAACCTGCTGTGCCAAATCCCCTAACACTGTGTTATAGGCATGCATCAAAACATTGAGTAGTACTTCATTAATATTTATTTTTATGTATTAGTTAAAATGAGAAAGATTTTTGGTTCAAGTTTAATAAGTTAATTTGTTGATATGTTAGCATTATCTTATTAGCATACAGCATGGTAGATTTCACAGAGCCTTTTTCACACACATACACACACTCATACTCTCTGTTACCTCTTCTGATCCTCTTTCTACTTTTATGTCATGTAAGTGTGTGGGGCAGGGGTGCATGTGCTCCCATGTAAATTTAATGGAGAGTTTCCATATGAAGAATGCAGTGTTCGTTACACTGCTCCGGTTTCTATTACATACTGTGACCTCTGCTTCCATCTGTTTTCCTGCAGAAGTCATCATTTTGTTCCTTACAGCTTAATAAAATGTCATTGTTTGTGTAAGTGTTTGTCTTAATAGGGTTTCTCTTTAAACCATTCAGCTTTTTAGGCTGGATTCTTAGCTTGGCTCCATTTTGAGTTGATTCTTGGTCAGGATGTGGGTCTAGTTTTGTTCTCACATGTGTGGAGAGACCTAGTTTTCAAAGAGACATTTGTTAAAAGACTGTCTTTTTCCAGTGAATATTTGTACTGCTTGGTCAAAGAGGAGGTGCTTGTAAAAGTGCGGGCTTATTTCTGGGTCCTTTATTCTCTTCCATTGTTTTGTGGCTTTGTCCTATGCTGGCTTTGTTATTATAGCGTGTTATCTTTATATAGCTATAAATGAGGTGTTTTGCTTGTTTACAAGAAGACTTAGTGTCACAGAAGCTCAAAACTGATGTTATGAGAGGATTGATTTTCCAAGTTCAAATGCTTTAAAAATTGAATTTGAGGCAGGCATGGTGTTGCACACCTTTAATTCAGCGCTCTGGGAAACAGAGGCAGGCTTATTTCTGTGGGTTCAAGGCCAGCCTGGTCAAATAGTGAGTCCAGGACAGTCAGAGGTTAAGTAGAGAGACCTTGTCTTGAAATTGAATTTGAGATTAGAGATCTTGAAACAAGGTATGAATGGGATTGAGAAGTGTCTGGAGCGCTAAGACCTGGGGTTTATCTTGCTGCCCTGGTTTCTGGTGTGTGGTAGGTCTTCTCTACACCTCTTCAAAGAATTTTCTTAATATCCTTTCTGACTCAGAACTCTCTTGTGTTTTCTAGCATATTAATTTCCTTAATATATGGTGCCTCCTTTGCTTCATATTCTGTTGGGACACCAGAACTTCCTAAGTTCCTTCTGCCCTTCCCCAACTTTTGAAATTTGATGTGAACAAGTAGAAGAGTAGTAGTGTGTGCATCAGGACATCTGAGGCTTTAGAGAGGGTGAACTCTTGACCATAGAAAGAAGTAGGCCATGGCAGGTGTGGCAGTTCAGGCTAACATGTGGAGTTTGGGGTTGACTGAGGCAGGGATCACTGTGTCTTCAAGGCCAGCCTGCTATACAGTGTGAGATCTTGTTTCAAAACTCAAAACTGAAAGAAGGAAATAAAGCAGCTATGCATTGTTTGGCCATGAAAGCCCTCATCAAAAATAGACTGGTTGCTTTACTGTGCTTGTCAACTGCTGAGATCTTGTTTGCTCATCTACAGAACTAGGGCTAAGTAGTGCCCTGTATTGCAATCCATAGTTGCAATAGAAGGGATTCTTCAACTATTCATTTTTCTTTCTGCCTTTCATCATCTTATTAATGAAACTTCTTAAAGTAAGCTCTTATATGTAGTAATTAATTTCTCACTTCACAGTAAAGATGATGATAAGTAAGGAGTAAGAGAGGGCTAAAGAAACAGCTCAGCAGTTAAGAACTTTGCTCTTGTAGGGCTCAGAGTTCAATTCTTGGCACCCACATGACATCTCACAACCATCTGTAACTCCAGTTCCAGATGACACCCTCTTCTGACCTCCCTGGGCACCATGCATATATGTAGTACTTAGGCATACATGTGAGCAAGACACTTAAACATGTATGATAGTATAATAAATCTCCAGAACAAAAGAACAAGATTACAATTGCTTCTGCTCTAAACCGGTGAAGACTAATATTAGTTTTTCCCTTAGAGAGCTGATTTATCTTTCTGGCATAAATAGAGAGTAGTTGCTTCACCTGAGTGGCCAAGCAGGACCAACACAGTTATAGTTCATGGGGGGTTTCCAGAAGACACTGTTGGTGCTCTTCCTCCTCCTAGTCTTTTACTTCATTTGGTCAAACATGCAGCTGTACCAGGAAACTGAGGACTTTCCGTTGTTGTTCTTGCCCCAAATAGAAGTATTCTAAAGTCTACCCTTTGAGAGTGAATTCAGAAGAACCCTTTTAAGTGAAGGAAGCATATGATGTTTGTGTTTTTGTCAGCTAGGATTTCTTTGCTCAGCCATATGGAAACGGGAATTTTATCTGCTATACTGACTTTGGCCTCATTTCCTCTTAAAGGCATGATTGATTACAAGTAGATATTTAGAACTTATAAGACTGTGAAAAAAAAGACTTCAAGTCACTGGGAAAGTAACAAATTATGAAAGAGGATGTTTAGGCTCTGAGAAATTGTTTTTTATAGCATACCAACCTAAAATTTGATGATGTGTATGTGTAAGATAAATTGACAAAAATATGAGCGAATATTTACCCAGTCTTAGTGTTAGAGTGTGATTTTAATGTATTCCAGCAAAGACAAGTACTACATAGAAAAACAGCAATAGATTTGACAATTCCAAATGTAAACACCCTCCCTCAAGCATGTGTGTGCACATACAAAGACCTGCATGAATGTGTGTGTTATAGTAGAGACAGCTTAGTGACCTGGCCGCATCTAGCACCAGTAGAGGAGTCTAGGAAGTGCAGTTTCCCTGTGTATGCAGGAGGAAAGGAAGGATGGTTTCTGCCACAAACTACAGTTTATGGTCACATGATAACATAGAATTAAGTATGAAAAATAAAAGCACCTAAAAGGAAAAAATACAAATTCGGTTTTAAAAATAGAAGTGCAGAAGTCTAGCTGATGGTTAGTTGATTTTTGACATGATACCAAAACCATTCAAAGGAAGAAAGAATGTTTTTAAGCAGGTGGTGCTGGTCACAGCTGAATGTCCACATGCACAGAAAATTATTAAACCACTACTGCCATGTATAAAAATTAATTTAAAATGAACTAGAGACTTAAATGTCAATGATAAAACTGTAAAACTCTTAGGAAGTAAAGTGTAAGTCTATATGACCTTAGGCAGGGCTTTCTTAAATACCACCAAAAGCATAATAAAGTGGGGGTTGAGTGCTGAATTGAAAGCTATGAAGAAAATGAAAAGACAACTACAGAATGGGAGAGAAAATTCAGAAAGATTATGTATCTGAAGCTGTGTATGTTGGTGTATTGGGAAGTGGAGTCAGGAAGTCGAGGAGTTGAGCTTCCTGAGACCTTCTGTTCACACACACCCACGGGGAAGGAAGGGAGAGAGAGAGAGAAGGGGCGGGAGGAGGAGAGAGAAAAGGGAAGAGGAGAGAGAGAGCGCATGCGAACACTTTGGGTAAGAATCCAGTATCATATGAAAAGAAACCTTGTACCTAGCTAATCTTTGACAGTAGCCTTATATAGTATCTCTTGTATTCACAAAGCCCTGTAAGGTAGGTAATATTTTCATTTTACTGATCAGGAAACTGAATCTCAAGCCAAACAGCCAGGGTCAATTTCTTAGGCTCAACTAAACATTTGCGCGCGCGCACGCGTGCACACACACACACTTATTCATACTCTGCACTGGTCTACTCCAAACCTACAGAACAAAAGTGATTAGTTTACCAGCAAGGCAGCATCTGGAGTTCCACGTTGTGGGAAGTTTCTCTCTGTAGCAGTCTCTACAAGAGCTCCTGCAGCTACTGAGAGCTGCCCCCTCCCTCCCAGCCCACTTCCCCCAGTGTCCCAGGTGAGATTCATGTCCAACAAACTGAGGTCAGTTTGTGGTTTTGTTTTTTATTCTTTTAAATACAATTTTATTTTTAATATAGAAAATACTTTTAAAAAATGTTCAAAAGTCAAATCCACTAACTCAGGACATTCTGTTCTCATTTTAATCCCTTCCTTCTCACCCAGCCCTTCATCTGTCACTCTCTTCGTTTCTTCCCTTTTCATTAAAACTGTTTCACTAATTCAGGTGTGATGTGAATTTTACCTCTACTGTCTTTCCATAATCAAAGGCAAACCCCTTAATGATTGGTGAACTCATAGGGAGTCGGGAAACAGAGGGAGTTTTTCTGAAGACTCCAAAGTCATGAACACATGGAACGTGGTCATTTCCTACAGAATTGCCTGTCTTTCCCCCAGGAGTTGAGCCTTCCAGATCGTCTCTGCTGTCCAAAAGGCCCATTTTTTGTTTGTTTGTTTGTTGTTTGTTTGGTTTTTTTGTAACTCAATTGATGATGTGTTACTTGTCCTTTATAAAGCCTGACAGCTCGTTTGCCTCCGCCTCCTGTGCATGTGGGATCATTGCCCAGCCGGAGCAGGCTTAAATCCTTCCATTAATGTTGAGATTTTCATCCCTATTCTGGGAAATTACTCTTTTCTCTCTTCTGTTGTTTTTATTGCTTTTGAATGTTTTTCTTGCATTATACCTTATTTGTTGATATTGCTTATAAACACTACTGATACAGTGTTAATTTTTGTTATTTTTTTAAAGATGTATTTATTTTTTACTTTATATGAGTGCTGGGACTTCTCAGGAACAAGTGCTCGTAACCACTGAGCCATCTCTGCAGCCTTCTTAATCTTGGTATCACAGAATTCACCCCTTATGACTACAAAATTCAGTGGTTTTTCTTAGAAAATAAATATTTATACTCACTTCATAACTCAGATTACATTTCCACCCCCTCCAGATGTTTCTTTGTGGCTATGTACGGTTAGTCCCTGCTCCTGCCTCTGCTCCAGTCTGCTTTCTGTCGATAGATTTCAACTTTGCTGGCCATTTTATATGAATGGACTCCTATACTGTGATCGCTTGTATCTGACTTTGTTTAGTTAGAATATTCTTTAGTCTTCTCCACATTCTAGCATGTAGTTCATCACTTTTGGTTGCTGGATTGTACTGTAATTTTTTTTTTTTTTTTTTTTTGTAATGCCACATTTTTGTTTATTAGCTCCCTGGTTGAAAAAATGTGTGTGTGGGAGGGCAGCTCTTATGAACAGTTTTCTACAAATACTAATTGATGTTATGGATAGATACATAACATATATAGGAAAGAGATTTATGAATCATGGGTGAATTTTTGTGTAACTTTTTTTGAGAAACTGCAAATTACTTTCCAGCTTACCAACATTTGCTGATCGCTGCCTTTGGGTCATAGCCATTCTTGCTGTGGTGTTTGCTTTGCTTGTTTGTGTTTGTCTTTCTGTGTGTGTGTGTGTGTGTGTGTGTGTCTGTGTGGGTGTGTCTGTGTCTGTGTATGGTCATGAATGTGGAGGCCAGAAGATAGCTGTGGGGATGGATTTTCTTCTTTTACTGTGTCCGTCTCAGGACACCAGGCTTGGCAGCAGGCACCTGCTTTGGTTATTTTGTTGTTGTTGTTGTAACGATGCTCGGAAGCAACCCTCAGGCCCTCGGCATAGGAAGCAGATGCGTTGCCCCCGGCTTAGGTCTTGTGGAGTCCCTGGCCTTTTGCCTTCATATGCGTTCTTCTAAAGGTAAATGGTGCTGGACTTCAGGGCCTGAGCAGTCACTCACATGTCATATTGGTGAAATGTTTCATTGGATCATTTGTCAGTTTTCAAAATTAGGTTGTACTTTTTACTAAATTATGCGCTTATATAGTCTGTTTTTTATTTACTTTTTTAAGCCCTGTGTATTTATTTGTCTGTATAGCCCTAGCTGTCCTGGAATTCACTCTGTAGACCACACTAGCCTCAAACTCAGAGACCTTTCTGCCTCTGTCTTCCAAGTACTAGGATTAAAGGTGTGGGCCACCAAGCCAAGTTATGAGCTTATATATTCTAAGCAAGAGTTCTTTATAAAAGACTAGCTTGCCATCATGTTCTCCCAAGCTGTATGTAGCTTCTTATTTTTATGGTTTTACATGCATGAGTATTTCTGGAAACAATCTACATGTCCCTCAACTGAGGAGTGGAAACAAATTGTGGTCCCCAAGTGGGTTCTCCAGTATGGGGAACAGGGGCAGTCACTGGCATGAACTCAGTTGCCTGCTGTTTGTCACCTCCGCCTGGTGAGGTGGCCTTACTAGGCAACAGAGAAAGAGGATCCAGATAGTCCTGATGAAACCTGATAGGCTAGACTCAGATAGTAGGGGAGGAGGACCCCCCCCCTGTTGGTGGACTAGGGGAGGGACACAGGAGGAGGGGGCCCGGAGGAGGAGCCTACAGTCAGCATACAAAGTGAGTAAATTTAAAAAAAGAAAAAAAAAAGTTTATAGTGAACTTTATTGCTGAAACCTACTAGACACAGATTTTAAATCGCCTATTTTAATGTGTTCAAAGAACTAAAATGAATCATGTCTAAACAGCAGAAGGAAAATATAAACTTGATCACCAAATTTTTAAAAATTATGAGTAAGGAGAATTGAAAGTTAAAAAGTGAAGCAGAGGCAGGGAGGCAGAGGCAGGTGGATCTTTATGAGTTCAAGGCCAGGGATACACAGTGAAAAACAAAACAAAAAAAAAACAAAAACAAAAACAAAAAAGTGAAATAACGGTGCTAGAGTATAGTGTGGTGTGGGGTGTGGTGTGGTGTGGTGTGGTAGAGCATTTGTCTGATATGTTAGGGCCTTAGTTTAGATTCCTCAGGACTGCCCAAATAAGTAATAAATAGAGAGGATTGGCAACAAAGTTGAGCTAGTAGAAGAATCTGAACTTGAAGGTAGAAGTGTTGGCAATTATCCAGTCCAAGAATGAGTGATTAATACTGGTCTGCCTTGAAGGACAATGCATAAGGTTTGGTTTGATAGTATATGACTCTTAGCACTTGAGAGGTGAAAGCAGGAGAATTAAGAGTCCATGGCCTGGCCTGGTGCCACACACCCTTAATCCCTGCACTTAGGAGACAGAGGAAGGTGGATCTCTGTGAGTTCGAGGCCAGCCAGGTCTACATAGCAAGTTTGAAGACAGCCAGGACTACATAGAAACCTTGACTGGGGGTTGGGGGGAAGAGGAAAGAAATTCAAGTCCAGCCACAGTTGCATAGCAAGTTCAAGACCAGCCTTGACTACATGAAACCTGTTTCAAAAAGCAAGTATGAAAGGAGTCACTGCAGAAAACACTAATTATAAAACACTGTGATAGATTATAATTAGACATATGTTTTACACAGTAGTAACAGCCAGAGAGGGAAGAAAATGGAGCAGTACAGGAACAAATTTGCTGTGTGCTGTTAATAGTATGCTGTATTAATCCAAACCAGATTGTTTTGAAATAAAATGCGGCTTGTAACCTCCAGGCACATGCTACAAACATCATTCCTAAAAACATGGTGAAAGAAATAAGGTAATTAAAATAGCACACAAAAATACTCTTTAACAGACTCCATGAGAAGCTGTTATTTCATTTTATAGGTGAAGAAACAGACTGGAAGATTATGTTATATAAACTCATGACACAGTCAGACTCAGAAACCAAGTCTGTCACTAAAATCCCTTACTATGGTAAAAGGGAAATCATTGAGGTTTTCTGGTAGAGATAGTTCAGTTTTATTATTTTAATAAGCATCTTTATTATAAGTAACATTCTTTTGACTTCAATCAGGAAAGTTAAAGAAGATTAGTGTTTCTAGAGTAATATTGCTCGGAAATGGCGGGACTGGGATTTGAGTACGAGTATGTGCTGCTGGAGACTTGCTCTTGGCCCACGCTGCGGCGACCCTGCAACCTGACTTCCGTGGTTGCAGCGCATTCACAAGCGGATGGCTACGGTAGTTGGGCAAAACCTCTCTCAGCCTGACTTCTCTTCCTGCCAGTGGGGACTGCAGTGGAGGCACAAACTTTAGAAATGCAGGACTAGACTTTTTCCTTGCTTTGCTTCCTAATTCAGACAAAAAAGTATCTTATTTGCTTCCTCTTGACAAAACCTTAACTAACTCGGAGCTTTTAAATAAAACAACTCAAGAAACGCTAGACAAGGTGTTTCTAATTTTACTTCTTATCGATTGACAGACTGAGTCATGGCTTAACATATTTACACTGAGAAACGCAGCCCAGGGGCTTGCTTTGATTTCTTTAGATTTATAAAAGGCTATTTTTTTTTTACTGGTACAATTTAGGGACTTCTGAAAAAAAATGATAAAAGAAAGTTGGCAATCAGTGTTTTCTTCCAGTATCAGCAGAGCAGGACTGAAGGATTTTTATGATTTAATTTTAAGCCAGCTCACATGTATCATCTTGATATTTATTTCCTTGACTTTTGCCCTGCACTATTTTAGAAATGCCGATCGTTCTCAGAAAAAGAAGAGCTTGTTTTTTTAGGCTGCATGAAGGAAGACCTCAGCATAATACTGAGTACAGAATCTGACCTTCCTGACTCTAAATAAGGAGGCCACTGTTTAAACTTCTCTCTTGAGGGGAAATTACATCAAATGCTTAGAAAAATGACATGTTTTTTTTTTTCTCCTAATTCCTAGCTCATCATGATTTTCCTCATTGAGCAAGTTCCAGGAAATTTATACTGTTCCTGTAAATTAAAGTTAGAGGTTGAGTAGAGGACCCTAGAATTCCAAGTTTCTGAATTTGCCTTTAGGATGCCCCCTTTTTTAGTTTCTATTTTGAGTACTTGCCCTTATGAACTTGGATTCCATACTCAATGGATTTTAGTAATCGTGCAGATAGAACGAGTAAAAAAGTCCGAAAGAATAAGTAGAAAAACATTTCTTCTTAGTCTGTAGCTAATTGCAAAGAAACATGGCTGCTTAAAGGCATTCAAACTCAGTTTTAAAAAGCTATGCTATTGGTCCACTCACAGGTGCTGATTAAAGGTCCTGCCTTCTCAATTTAGATATCACAGAATATTTTTCCTTAGTGTCTCTATTAAGAGGCTGAGAGTTGGTTCAGCGGTGAGGAGCATTTCTTGATCTTATAGAGGGCCTGGGGTCGAGTCACAGCCGTCTGTAATTCCAGCCCCAGGAGTGGCGTCACCCTCTTCTGGCCTCCGTGGGCACCAGGTGGGCACAGGATGCGCATATGTACGCACTGCCAGAACACTCGAACACATAAAATAATTTTTAAAGCCTTTAAATTTTATGTAAAATAGTGAAAAGTTTTGAAATACATATTTGGATGACTTAGCTACTAAGTTAAGTATTAAAGACAATCAAGGAACTCATCCAGAGCACCTGGATTACTCTTCATACGCATCATCATCACGAAAGCCCATGTCACACCTTTGGAGTTGTGCTTCTCTTACCATTATCATTTAATAACTCTTAATGGAGGGACGGCACGGTGGTTAAGAGTAAATACAGCTTATGCAGAGGGCCCAAGTTCAATTCCCAGCACCCATATTAGGCTGTTTATGTTTGCCTGCTTCACGTGGCGGATCTGACACCTCTAGTCTCCATGAGTGCCCACAGATATAAAGAATTAAAAATAGTGTTTACTTTAAATTTATAAAATCTTTTGGATTTTTGATTGAGTCTAAATACAAATTGTCTGCTGTAGGGAGTAGAGGAAGCACTGAGTGTGTGTTGTCCTGAGTGAGTGTGTGCTGTTGACACGGGCACAGCCATGCCAAGGGCCCCAATGCCTTGGGCCCATGGGAAATTGGCAGAGCTGTCACCAGATGGGCCAGGCTCAGAGGGGTGGCAAAGCTTTCCTCCAGAGTCTTGAGTGCAAGTAAGTGACCAGTCTGTGCAAAACCTAGCAATTGCAGCTTCCTTTTCCCAGATGTTTATAGCCTGAGAGTGATTGCTGCCTACAGAGCCCTTCTACCAAGACTAAGTAACCCCTCCCCCACCCTCTCCCTAATAAACAACTGAGGTTCTGAGTTGCCCACAGCAGCAAGTAATAGAACCCCCACCTGACCCCACCCAGCTTTACTGTGTTTGTCTTTTGTGTCCTTTCTTCATTCCTTCACTGTCCCTAGTCAGGGTTCCAGGACCCAAGACAGGAGGGTCTCAGCATTCTACTGGATTTTGATCTGTTTAGTTGAAGAGAAACAAAAAATATAGGAAGGCAAAGTACTAAATTATTTATAATCAATTATCTATGCAAATGAAAGTTTTGTTATAATGTAATCAAAAGACACAGTTTGAAATGTGGCTGACATGAACTACAGCTCTTATTTTGTAATGACTAGAAGGCAGAATTGTGTATGTTTTATTTGTGCACTCATACCTTTTTTTAAGTTTGGGAACTAGTGCATTACACAGTTTGTGAACTCTGTTGCTCCTCTTCTGCTAATGTTAATACTATCAGGCTTTTCGGTCATGGGGGTTAATGTGGTTTCACCCATGTTTTTAAACCTGTGGATTCTGATCCAATAAGTTATTTATCAAACAGTTATTTGCTAATCATTGTCAGTATGTCAGACTCCATGCTCGACACTCAACGTTCAATGATAAACAGACTGACAGGACCCCTCCTATTCATAGGGCTCAAAAACCAAAGAAAAGACAGGCAAGTGTCGTGAGCACAAGGTTATGCCGTGCTGTAAAATGACAAGAAACGTCTAGAGTTCATAGTGATCAAGAGAAGCTCTTAGGGATGAATAATAATGAGCAAGACAGGAAGAGAGAATGGAAAAGGCATGTGTGAAAGTTCAGAGATGAAAGAGAAGTAGACCAGAGATGCACAGCTTAGGGAAAGTGTGGCAGTGAAGAAAGATGGGAAACAGGTGAGTTAAAAGGGGCAGACATAAGCCACATCCAAATCATGCCATCAGTGGTAGAGTTTAAAACAAACAAAACTTTCTTCTGAAGTTAAGGAGTAGCCAGTGCACAGTGTTGAACAGTCATGTAAAGCATGTCATTCAGAGACAGCCTCCCAGCTGCCGTGTGAAGGGGGATGGCAGGGCCAGGCATAGTCACATACACCTGTCATCCAAGCACTCAGTCAGGCAGAGCTCTGTGAGCTTGGGCCAGGTTGATGTTCATAGTCGGGTCAGCCAGCGCTACATAACAAGATTTTGTCAAAAGAAAAAAGGAAGGAAAGAGAAATAATGGAAGGAAGGAAATGGATTGGAAGAAACAGCTGGATGTAGAAATTGCTGGGAAAAGCAAGATAAGAAATAACGAAAGTGCTTTGAAGGCTAGCAGTGTAGTTCTGTGTCAGCTGTGTGCTTGCATGTGTGAAGTGCACCGCTGGAGTTAACTTTTAAAGGCTCTGGTTTCTTTCTTTTCTGCTTCCTGGTACTCGTGTTCATACAGCTAGAATAACGTCTGAGTACGGGTGACACTCAGTAGAAGATCATCAGGCTACATGGGGATTTAGTTCACCTTAACGTGCATGCCTTCTTCATGATACCTGTGTTATCCTATGTTGTATATAGATAAAAATGTTTGTTTTCTTGCAAACAAGATTATTGTGATGAGCTACTAAGAACATTTCTAAGTCAGAAACTTCCTATTAGAAAATGCCTTTTTTTAAAAAAAACAAGCTAATGATTTAAGGTAGAAATTTTTATTTCAATTCAACCCACCACAGTGTCTGATAATGTTCCTATGTGAAGGTTATATTTAAGGCATTTGCACTGCCTGGGTTTATAGTACTCAATCATGCCATCTAGTGGTAAAAGGCAGGTGATTCAGCATTATTATTCTGGGGGCAGGTTTGTTTTATTTTGTTTCAAGTCAAAAGCTTGATGTAGTAGCCAAGCACAAAATAAAGAATTAATTGTAAAACTTCTAAGATGATTCTTATAAAAACATATAAGGAATAAAAGAAAAACAGCTGTGTTAGGTGACATCATCATTTAGCCCTGGCTGTCCTGTAATTCACTCTGTAGGGCAGGCTGACCTCAAATTTAGAGATTACCTACCTCTGCCTGGAATTAAAGTCCTGGGATTAAAGGTGTGTGCCACCACCAACTGGTTTAAAATGCATCTTTCAGAAGATACTTGAGTAAGTAAAAAGAGCAGCCCAGAAAATGAGAGGAAATATTTCCAAATTATATATCCTGCAGAACTCTAGCATGTAAAGTATGTAGGTAATTCTTGCAACTTGAAATCAGAAAGAAATCCCAACTGAAAAAGATGAGTCAAAGGCTAGAGATGTAGCTCAGTGAAGTACTTGGCCAGCATGCAAAAAGGTCTGGGTTCAATTCCCATTACTGCATAAACCAGGCGTGGGCACATGTCTGTAATGCCAGGTGGAAGCAGAAGGATCAGAAGCTGAGGGTGGGCCAGTGAGATCAGTGGGTAGAGGCCTGACAACCTGAGTTTGATACCCAGATCTCACAACCTAACAGAAATAAAATCAGAATTGTACTCTGACTACCACACACGCACCATGTGTGTCTTCTCTAAATAAATAAATAGGTTTTTTCCTTTGAAAGTTTAAGGTCGCCCTTAGTTACATAATAAATTCAAGTAATACTACAGGAGACTTTCTCTCAAAAAAAAAAAAATCAAAGGTTTGAGTAGCTAGTTCTCCAAATAGAGAACTAAGTAGATCAATATTTAGCAAAACTGTAAGGATGCTCAGCATCATTGGTAAATAAAGAAGTGAATCTTTAAAGTCGGGGCTGGAGAGATGGCTTAGTGTTTAAGAGCACTGGCTGCTCTTCCAAAGCACCTGGGTTCAATTCCCAGCACCACTGGAACAGCTGAGAACTGTTCTAGTAACTCTAGTTCCAAGGTATCTGACATCTCACACCAGTGCACATAAAATAAAGTTAAATAATTAAAAAAAAGAAACTTAAAGTCACAATGAAATACCATCTCATCACTAGACTAGCTTTCATGATGTAAAACACAGCAAGAGGACTCTCGATGGCTCGGAGGTTAAAAGCACTGTGTGCTCTTCAGAAGACCTGGGTTCAGTTTCCAGCACCTACATAATGGCTCACAGACCATCTGTAACCCCATTCTGAGGATCTCTGACATTCTCTTCCGACCACCAGGAACAATGTACCCATGTGATATACAGACGTGCATTCAGGCAAATACTCACACACACAACAAATAAAGCTCAACAATAACACCCAGAAAACAACCCAAAGCAGAACACACACACACAGAATATGTGGTGGCAAGGATATGAAGAATCTTCATGTGTTGCTGGTCGATAAGGTACAGCACTATGGAAAACAGAGTGGCCATATGGCCAAAGGCTGTTCTTCTCCTGTGTGTATTCCCAGAGAACTAGAAGCAGATGCCAGAGCTAAAATAAAGGCAGAAGTGAAATTCCAAAACAGAACATTTTGATTTGAAAGTTATAAAAAACAATATTGTTCTAAAATACGTACACACGTGCTGAAATGACCTCTAGAGTGTCTAGGAAACAAAGGAAAGGTTGGCAGTTTTGTTGAGACAAAGAAATATACTTAAGCAATTATGAAAGAAAAGCAATTGTGAAAGAAAGCGCGTTGGCACTTTGTGTGTTTGAGAGAGCTAGCAAGCTCTGATTGGAGAGCAGTTACTATGCAGAGCTAACGCCACGCCAGTTCTGTGAGCTGATGAGAAGAAAAAAATATAGACTAAAGATAAGGCTGCTGTTTTGATAGGTTAGAATGGCAGGAAAGTTCTTGGAACAGTTGTTGAGATCTGAGTGTTTTTCCCTTTGACCTCTCTGCCTTAGATGCGCGTGACAGGAACGTTTTCTATGTAGATAATCAAACACAAGTGCATAAATGATAATGTTTTCTCTCAGATTGCTCTGTGGCCAAATATACTAAATCAATTCTACCAATAATGGAAAAGATTCCTGTTTATTGTAATGTGTCTGTTCCAAGCTCTGTGCCTGAATTCTTTCAAATAGACCATATAACATTCCTACACCTGATTGTCATGAAGTGTCTACAGAAGCAAATAGGCAAACCCAGATGTTTTTGCCTCCAAAATGTTCTCTTTTTTTTCTAAGCTTTAGCAGTATTAGATTTTCCTTTGTTGGTTGCTCTTCATTAAAAATTCAGCACTTCCCTAGTAACCGCTCACTGTTCGAATGTTCTTATGTAATAGTCTGTGTCTTTTGTCAGTTTATTAATAGATTTTTAAAATGAACGTTTCTACTTTCTTAAAGACAGAGCAATTATGTGCCAAAGCGCTATCATAATTTTTGGCTTCTCTATATTCCTCTCTTTCAGGCTCTTGATGGAAATGTGTATGACCACCTCAAGGATTATTTAATAGCCTTCAGCCGGACTGAGCTAGAAACTTGCCAAGCTATACAAAATACATTCCAGTTTTTGCTAGAGAACTCCAGCAAGGTAATGTGTCTTTAAGGCAGTGGTGGCACTGTCATTTTAGAATCTAAAGTTCTTTCGTACATTCAAAGTGAAAATACCAGTAATAGTGGAGACAGGTTTGAAAGGGCGTTTTTCTAGGGGGAAAAAAAGTCTTCTTAACAAAGTGGGAGAATGTTCTAATCACCTCTGGAGAGTTGAATGAAAGGTGGGGGTGTGATAGAGCAGGCTAGCTCAGACATCAGTCTATTGTCTTATGCCTTACCTTTGAGAAGAATCAGTGAAAAATGATCTGCTGACATGAACTTCGAATCCATTGAACTCAGTCATTTAAGAGAACAAGGTCTTGTATCAATGCAAAGAGTAAGGAAGGTGTGAACAGGGAATGTATCATTTAGTGATTGATTTAAAAATAAATTCCATAATACCTTGGAGTTTGTTTTTAACAAATTAAATACAGTTTCTTTATGCTCTCATTCTTTGGTAATGACATTTTTATTTAAAATGTTGTTCTATTAACTTTGCTAACATGCCACACTGAATATACAAAGAAAATAAATATGATTGTTTTTCCTCAGAAACAGATAAATTATGGTTGGTTTTTTTTTTTTGTGGGTACAGTGAGTTTTATTGATGGTACTCAAGAGGGCTCCCTGGGTCCCTCCCACTATTCTGGGTTCTGGGATGGAAACTGTGAGGAAGATGCTCTGTGTCAGGGGCTGAGTTGGGACAGGGGCTCCTCAGCAGCGGAGGGCCTCTCTCTTGCTTGTGTGCCCTTGCTGGGGCGGGTGGTCCAGGGCTTCTTACTCCTTGGAGGCCATGCAGGCCATGAGGTCCACCACCCTGCTGCTGTAGCCGAATTCATTGTCATACCAGGAAATGAACTTGACAAAGTTGTCATTGAGGGCACCGCCAGCCCCAGCATCAAAGGTGGAAGAGTGGGAGTCACCATTGAAGTCACCTGGTCCTCAGTGTAGCCCAGGGTGCCCTTTAGTGGACCCTTGGATGGCTGCTTCACCACCTTCTTGATGTCATCATACTTGGCAGGTTTCTCAGCATGTCAGATACAGGGCAGAAACTTTGGGGGTAGGAACGCGGAAGGCCATGCCAGTGAGCTTCCCGTTCAACTCTGGGATGACCTTGCCCACAGCCTTGGCAGCACCAGTGGATGCAGGGATGATGTTCTGGGCAGCCCCATGGCCATCAGACCACAGCTTTCCAGAGGGGTCATCCACAGTCTTCTGGGTAGCAGTGATGGCATGGACTGTGGTCATGAGTCCTTTCATGATGCCAGAGTTGTCATGGATGACCTTGGCCAGGGGGACTAAGCAGTTGGTGGTGCAGGAAGCATCGCTGACAATCTTGAGTGAGTTGTCAGACTTCTCATGGTTCACACCCATCACAGACATGGGGACATTGGTAGGAAGGGGCAGAGAGGATAACCCTTTTGGCCCCACCCTTCAAATGGGCCCAGGCCTTCTCTATGCTGGTGAAGACACCAGTAGACTCCACAATATGCTCAGCACTGGCATCTCCCCATTTGATGTTGGCGGGATCTCACTCCTGGAAGATGGTGATGGATGCTGTTGATGACAGGCTTCCCGTTCTCAGCCTTGACTATGCCGTTGAACTCGCCATGGGTAGAGTCATACTGGAACATGTAGACCATGTAGTTGAAGTCAATGAAGGCATCATTGATGGCCATAATCTCCACTTTACCAGATAAGCAGGCAGCCCTGGTAACCAGGCATCCAATACAGCCAAATCCATTCACTCCAACCTTCATCATCGTGTCTAAGGGCCGAGGCTGGCACTGCGGGAAAAGATGTGGCTGTCTCTGGAACAGGGAGGAGCAGAGAGCCAATTATGTTTCTTTTTAACAGTAGTGAATCTTTCCTTTAGAAGATAAACTGTTCCTGTAATATTTCTTTCTGAAAAAATGCATTATAAGTATTTCCTAACTATATGCATTTTAAAATGTATACATTCTATCTAGATCTCCTACTTTTTAAAGATCTAGCTCAATTCGTTTTGATTTTGTTGTTTTGTTTTATTTTATCAAAGAAAATGGGAACTGGCTAATGTCTTTTGAAACTGTTTAGGAATCAGGGTAGTCCATCTTCACAAGACAGGAATGAGAAAGGTACACAGATTCTTTATCCTAAACACCTCCTAATGCAAATATTCTTGTTTCAGTGTACCTGAACTCCCAATTCTGTGTGTAGAAAAGCATTACAAGGGATCTGGAGAAAAGACTAAGCAGTTAGGAGCAGTTGTTGCTCTTGCAAAGAGTCCAGGTTCATATCCAGCACCGATGTGGTGGCTCACTCATAACCAACTGTAACTCCAGGTCCAAGGAATCTGACATCCTCTTCTAATCTCCATGGGCACCAGGCATGTAAATGGTGCACATAGTACATACACACAGGTAAACACTCATCCACATAACAACAAATAAATTAATCTTTAAAAAGTTAAAGAAAAAAAATATTTAAGATCTGAGTTATATTTGATATCAAATATAAACATTACTAGAGTGATACTTCTAACATCTTATCCTATATCTATCCTTACCCAGAACCCAATAAAAAATATAAAAACATTGATGTGTAGAAAGAATGGTGGATTAATGGATGAATATGTTTTTGAAAGAAAAGAAGCAAAATGGTAATTGTATACAGGTGGTCATTTTGAAAATCTTTAGTATATTGGTTTGTTCATTCAACAATTTTTGGGACAGAGTCTCAAAACGTAGCTCAGACTGGTCTGCAACTAACTGTGTAGACCAGGCTGGCCTTGAACTCAGAGATCCACCTGCTTCTGCCTCCAAAGTGCTGGGAAGAGGGGTGTAATCTACTACACCAGCCAGTTCTTTTTATTTTAATATATTTGTTTGAAATCATAAGAGGATATTGGAGGAAAATTGTCTAAAAGTTTGTTGGTTTTGTTCTTTCTACATAGTGATGGTTTTTGTTTGTTTGTTCGTTTGTTTTTGGTTTGGTTTGGATTGGTGTTTTTGACAGAGGGTTTCTCTGTGTAACCTTGGATGTCTTGGACTTGCTTTGTAAACTAGGCTGGCCTCAAACTCACAATGATCCGCCACCTCCCCAGTGCTGGGATTACAGGCATGTGCCACCATGCCCTGCTTCATAGTGATGGTTTTTGACTACTGGAAAAAACTATGTGTAGTGGCCAATTTAGGTTTTCTGAAATTTTTTCCTCATTTTTAATGGCATAGTACGTTTTGGCAGCTTTCATTTTCCTCCATAGTTGTCTACTTACCAGGTGTGGTGGCACACTTCTTTTTGGAGCTTGTCTGTCTCTGCAGCCATCTTTCTTGTTATTTCTGTGTTTACACTTTATTTTTTGATGACACATACCAGTCAGTTTTATTAATTTTGCCACAAATGTGTTTCTGTTCTGTTTCCTCAATCACTATCTTATCTAAAGTATTTCTATATTCTTTATTTTGTGTTCTTGCTATTTCTTGAAAAGCTTATTTTTCTTGTTTTCAATTAACTAAACACACACACAAACCCTACTTCCACTACAGTCTGTGGTATAAAGGGCTTTTATTCTTATTTCTACATCTTCCCCTCATTAGTTTGTGAATTATTTGGAAATGAATTTTACATTTAGTGGGACTGTGACAGGATGATGTTTTTCATTTCCAGCTTTTGTAGAAACTGTAATCTATTTTTATTCTAATTTTGTCAGGTTATCCTTTGGCAGAATTCTTTGAAATTTCCTTTTCCAAGAAAATTTTAAGTTAGAATTATTTCTAACTTATAAAACATGTATACATGAAAGCTGTTGTACATGTATTTGCTTTTGTTTAGGCATGTAGTGATTCTTACATCATGGACTCCATTTTTGCTACATGGAAAGGAAAGTAGATTAAGCCTGAGAGTAGCTCTCTCTCCTCCTCTCTGTCACACACTGCTTCCATCACTGTAGTGCTATTCTGCTGTGATAGTTTATCTCTTTATCCTGTATTATTTTTATTGAAAATGAATTAAGAATTCATGAGCTACTTTGGCTACAAAGAGATAAGCTTTTATTTTCTGCCTTCCCTCAGGAGTCTCTCTCTCCCCGGTGGTGAAGTGTAAATGAGATGCTCTTGAGTCAAGACTGAAGTGGTAGGAGAAAGAGTTGGCTCTGAACGATGTAGCTTGGGGATGCGCCCTGCTGTGAGAAGGGCTCACACCTAGGAGTGTCATGCTTTCCTGTTACAAAGAGCTCTTTATGCTGCTCTGGTCACGGTTCAGAAAGCAACCCAGAGATTGCTAACTGAATGGAAAGTTTGGAAACGTGGACTTTTTTATTCTGCACTGTTATTATTTTGTTTGGGTAAAAATCTGCTTTTCCTCCTTGCTCACAACATAACATAGTCCCAAAGATGTTGTAAGGGTAATTCATGCAGACATTACATTCTATAAATTTTAAAGTGCTCTCTACAGCTTTCATCCCCTAAATGGAAACAGCTAGCACTAGGAGCATCTATTAAATTTTAATTATTTATGAAACTTGCTCTTCTCCTTAATATTTTATGAAATGCTTTGTATATGTAACTGAAGCAGATGTTGCCACAGCTATTTTTTTTTTCTAGAATAGTAGCTCCAAAAGCAGCTCTGTATAGTGTGTTTCTGTGTGCTTACTTTCTGACTGCAAAGGATACCTCTTCTACCAATTAGTAATGTAGCTCTTTTTAAAAAATTATTTTCTTTTTTTATTTATTTTACGTCCCAAGGGTGCTCCCTCTCTCATCTTCTCCCATTCCCCTGTCCCCCTTCTCTCCTCTCCCTTCTTCCTTTCTCCCCAGAAAAGGAGCACTCCCCTCCCCCATATCAAGTTTCCCCAGCACATTAAGTCACATCAGGACTGAGCATATCTTCATCCCCTGAGGCCAGGCAAGGTAGCCCTGCCGGGGGAAGTGATCCAAAAGCAGGCAACAGAGTCCGCGTTAGAAACACCCCCACCCCCACAAGGACAAAATATACCAGGGCACGGGGGTCCTCTATGAGACTGTTTCTCCAACCAAGGACCATGTATAGCTATAACCTAGAACCCCTGCTCAGATGTAGCCCATGGTAGCTCAGTATCCAAGTGGGTTTCCCTAATAAGGGAACAGGAACTATTTCTGACGTGAACTCAATGACTGGCTCCTCTATCTCCCCCTCCTCCCCTGAGGGAGGAACAGCCTTGCTAGGTCACACAGGAGGACATGGCAGCCAGTCCTAAAGATACCTAGGATCAGATGGAAGGGGAGAAGGACCTCCCCTAGCAGTGGACTTGGAAAGGGGCAGGGAGGAGATGAGGGAGGGAATGAGGGAAGGGGCTATGGCTAGGATACAAAGTAAATAACCTGTGATTAATATAAAAATTAATAAAAAAGAAACACCCCTACCACAACCTCCACGGCCAGGCACCCAGTATGAAAACCAAGCAGCCCTTGTGTGCAGGGGCCTAGGTCCAGACCATGCCTGCTCCTTAGTTGATGTCTCCGTCTCTGAAGGTCGCCGTGGGTCTGGCTTAGTTGTCTCTGTTGGTCTTCTTGTTACGTTCCTGTCCCCTCCAGGTCCTTCCATCTTTTCCCTAACACTTCCACAGGACCCTTGGAGCTCCACCCAATGCTTGGCTGGAAGTCCCAGCATTTGTCCAATCTGCTGCTAACTGGAGCCTCCCAGACAACGGTCAAGTTAGGCTCCTGCCTGAAAGCATAGCAGAGCATCATTAATAGTGTCAGGGGCTGGCTCGCTACCATGGGGTGGGTCTCAGGTTGGGCAAATTATTGGTTAGAGAACAAACAATTCATAACAACAATTTTATCCTATATTTCTTTGGAAAATTGTTTATTATTATAATGTATAATACCTTGAAAACTAACCAGAGAAGTGAATTTAATAAAAAATAAAGGACAAAATTATGATCATTTCAGTGGATATGAAAGCTGGCTGTGATGGCACACGTCTTTTATCCCAGTCCTGAAGAATCAGAGGCAGATGGATTTCTATGCGATTGAGGCCAGCCTCGATAATCAGAGCAACATAACACAGAGACCCTTTCTCAGAACAAACAAACAGAAACAAAGGATATGAAAGTGGCATTTAACAAATTTTGAAACTTTTTATTCAAAACAAAAACTCAGCAAACTAGAAATAAAAGGGAATTTGCAGAATACAGTAGCATTTTGGAAAAGCCCAACAGCTAATACCTTGCTCATTGGTGAATTGCTACCTACGTGTTTGCCTAGATCAAAAGCAGCTCTCATGGACGCACTGAACTGCTGTCCTCAGAGTCATAACTTAAACAGTTAGGTTAGAAAAGAAGAATCAAAATTACAAAAGTACTGTCGGTTGGAAATGGCGTGATTCTTTATATACCCATAAAACTAATATAAAAATTACTAAAAAACAAAATCCAGGTAAAAAAGCATTCAGCAAAGTTACTCTAAACTCTTACCAATTAATGATAGAAAATAAACTTCAGTCAACTCCAACTACAGTACTATCCAAAGAAAACACTACCTGGGAATAAATTCAACTGAAGAATTGCATATTGAAAATTTTAAAATATTGTGAAGGAGGATCTGAATAAATAGAAATAATAAGCATTCATAGGTTGGGGGTTTCACATTACTGACTTTATAGTGTCGCCCAAAGTGACCCACAGATTTAATATAATCCCTATCAAAACTCCAGTAGCCATTTCTATTTATAGAAGTGAAGAGGGCAAGCCTCAAGTTTATATGGAATTATGAAAAACCCTCAGTAGCTAAATATTGAAGAGGAAAAGCAAAATCGAAGAACTCACAGCTCCAGTCTATAAAGCCTACTATAAAGTCACAGAATAAGAGAGACATGGGTGACTACTGATATAAAAGTGTGAGTCTTGAAATAAACCTGTGCTTGCATGGACAGCTGATTTTAACAGAGGTGCTCTGACCATTCAGTGTATCTTCACACACTGAGACAGTTGTGTGCAAAAGAGAGGAGTTGCACTTGTGCACAGCTTTTAATGATCTCTAATATCCAGCAAATAAAAGATGAGTAAAGAGAGAGCAGTGTGGCCTAGCAGAACTCAGGTTACGTTCAGTTGCATACTGCTCACTCCTAGCCTTTCTTTTCTCAAGGTATGCCATTCGGTAATTTGGTTTTCAGATTTAAGGGGCCTATGAACTATACGCATAGAGTGAAAATAAATCTTTTTTTTTTTTTTTTCAAGACAGGGTTTCTCTGTATAACAGTACTACTTGTCGTGAACTCTCTTTGTAGACCAGGCTGGCCTTGAACTCATAGAGATCCGCCTGCCCCTGCCTCTTGAGTGCTGGGATTAAAGCTATCTGCCACCACACCTAGCTGGAAAATAAATCTTTTTTTAAAACAAGAATATGAGCTGGAAGAAACCAAAAGAAACTGTGTGCTTCCAGCTTAGCTCCTCCCTTCTCTCCCCTCTCTGCTACCCCAGCCATAGATTTTATATAGTAGCTATCATCTTACCATCTTAAAATATTGCGTTTTATTTTTCTGGTTTCCTAGTCTGGAATAGTATCTAAGCTAATATTTTCCAAATTTAGATTCTTGAGAAAATGAGACACATAAGTAAGAACTCAATTAAACTAAAAGTAAGATTGTAGCATTTTTGTTTCCTTTAGACCACATAGTATTGGAAGATTTCTTATATGTTTAGAAAACAACAGGGAGGCTAGAGAGCTGACTCAGTGCTTAGGAGCAAGCAGTGATCGTTAGGAAGAAGTGAGCTGGATTCCCAGCACCTGTAGCAGGCTGCCTTTAACTCCAGTTCTAGGGTGTCTGACGTCTTCTAGCCTCCGTGGGCATCTGCATTCCCAGGTACACAAGCCCGTACACAGACGTGTACATATACACACATAATTAAAAGTAAAATAAATTGTTTGTTTGTTTTAAAGAAAAGAACCCAAACACGGTGAAACGATCACTTTAATTCCAGCACTTGGAAGACCGAGGCAGGTGAATCTCTGTGGGTTCAAGGTCGGCTTGCTCAACATAGTGCCTTGCAGGCCAGCAGAGCTCCATTGTAAGACTCTGTATCAAAAATAAGTAAATAAGAGAGTGGCTGAGTAAACCTCACGCTGTAAACGTTTTAAGCTTCACCATCATTTGGTGTGGTGTATGTGGGTGTGCACTGACGGCGCAAGGCAGCCGCAGCGCGCTTGCAGAGCCAGGGGACGGCTTTGTGGTGGTGTTCTCTCCTTGAATTCAGGCCGCGGGGCTTGGGCAGCAAGTGGCCTTTACTTGATATGCCGTCTGGCTAGCCCGTGAATTGTAAACTTTAGAATAAGTTACTGGACAGTTTAACCTTACTTAAGACTTACAGTTTCCTGTTTTGTCTTCAGGTGGTACGGGACTATAACCTTCAGTTATTTCTACAAGAGAATGCTGTATTTCACAAGCCTCAGCCCTTCCAGTTCCAGCCTTGTGACAGTGATACTGTAAGGGAATCTACATCTTCATTTCACTTGTTGTTTGTGCTTGAATAAGCAGCAGAAGCTGAGTGTGTCTCATTAATCTTGTAACAACTGTGAAGGCACAGAGAAGCCACACCAGTTTTCTTAGTATGGCTAGCATGCCCGGTGTCTTTGTGCTAAGAACTCTCTACTTTGTAAGTTGAGTTAAAGAAGTTACAGAAAAATTTGAAAACAACCAGAGAAGCAAAAGTATTCAGTGGATTTTTTTTTTTTCAAGTATAAATTATATTCTCTGGCCATGAAATTCTTCATACTATATCCTTTAACCAGTGGCTAAACTTTAACCAGAATACGATTGATAAGTGGAATGATAAATGTGTGTGCACTATTTTGGTTGGCTTTATATAAATTAAAGGGATGATTCTCTTCATATTCTGAATTGTTAAAAGTATCAATGTTAAGCTTCAGTGGGAAGCTGTAAGGTAGCAGCAGACACTGGTCAGAAGTATTCAGGTTTGAGAAATGTTTACAATTATTTGAATTTTTAAAAATGCCAGTTTGACAATAAAAATACAAAATTTAATAGTACAAAATAATAGGAAATGCATGATCATATCTTGTATATTCACTTAAAGCAGACTAGATAAGACAGAAGGCAAAGACATATTTTATAAGTCTTTAAATAAAAAGTCAATACCAGAGAAGCCTATAATACAGTTCAAGAGTTTAATAGATATGTTTGACTCCTTTTTTTTTTTCTTTTTCTCTAAAATAAGGTCTTAGCTTGTAGCATTGGCTGTCCTCAAATTCACAGAAACCGTCTTTGTCTCTGCCTTTTAGGTTCTGGGATTACAGTGTGAGCCACCATACCCAGTTTTGGTTTGGTTTGATTTGGTTTGGTTTGGTTGGTTTTTTATCCCTTACATTCTAATTGCCTTGTGTTGGAGGCTAAATGGAGTAAATCCTTGTTTTTCCTACATAATAGTCTTTTTTCTTTATAATAATGCCTCTCCTTTTAAATTTTTATTTTTTATTTTTATATTATTATTATTATTGTCAGTGTTAGGGATAAAATCTAGGGCCATGTACATGCTAGGCAGGTGCTCTGAGGCTGAGCTACCGGCCAGTTTTTCCGCCCTTTAAAAGCACTCAGCTTCTGCCTAGTGACCCAGTGACATATTTTAGAGTTTGACTTCTTTGAAGCTGCATAAGCAGAACATTAGAAGATACGGGATATGATTCTGTGTGGTGGCTCGTTCCTGTAATTCCAGCAGTTGAGAGACTGAGGCAGGAGAATTGCCTTGAATTTAAGGCTACAAAATGAGATGTTGCTTTTCAAAGAAAAAGAAGATCAAGAGTATGAATAAGTTTGTCAGGTTTCACAAACTTAAAATCCTGACCAATTTAAGATATTTTTGCTTTGCCCATTTGCCACCAAAAAATTAGAATAATAGTGTCTCTTACCTTACTTTTCCGAAGCTCAACTATAACCCTTAGACCTCTTTTTGTTTCTAGGCTCTGTGCTAATGTTCTTAGCTGTTATGTCCCTGCTTGCCTTAAAATTCTAACTCTCTGCTGTTTTCTGTCCTTGCGCAATCTTTACTGGGCAGAGTTTAAAAGCCGCCCAACTGGTGGATATAGAGCTCTCCCCTGTCAGTGCTCTGAGAATGACGATAGCTGAGGTATATGGGGTATGGGCAAGGGGGGAGGGTGGCCTGTGTGGGCTTGCATGTCATTGAAGGGTGGGGCCTGATGTTGGAATACAAGTCATATATATGTCTAAGGGGCCCTTTAATGAATCACCCATGGCTTTCAGTTTTTAACTTACCATTTAGAAAGTTTTCTTTACCAAGAAAGTGAGGTGCTCATTCTTCATCTTACCTGGAGCACCTTAGCTTTCCTCAGTACAGGGGCATTGAGCCCACCCTTCCTTTATTAAAAGTAAGCTGGAACCTAAGAAGCAAAAAAAACTTGACTAGAGTCCTGTTATGAGTGAGTGCTGCATAGCCATTGTGATAACAGTGTTAATATGTTCTTTCTACTATACATTTTGTCTTCTGAAAAGGAATATTCAATGCTTGTGGAACATTTTTTATAGTAGAAGATAAATATGATTTTACAAAAAAATCATTCCAGATTACCTCTGAAATACTTTGTGTGTAAAAATTTTAAGATTTATTTATTATGTGTAATTGCTCTGCCTGCATGTATACCTGCACACCAGAAGAGGGCATCAGATCTCATTATAGATGGCTATGAGTCACCTTGTTGTTGCTGGGAATTGAACTCAGGACCTTTGAAAGAGCAGCCAGTGCGCCTAACCTCTGAGCCATCTCTCCAGCCCTTCGTGTATAATTTTTATGTGTATATGTTTTTACCTCCATGTGTGTATGTGCACTTTGTGTGTGCCAGCATAGAAGCCAGAAGAAGGTGCTGAAACCCCTGGGTCTAGAATTATAGATGACTGTGAGCTGCCATGTACTGGGAATTGAACCCAGGTCCTCTGTAAAAGCAGACAATACTCCTAACCATTGATCTATCTCTTCAGCCCTTGTGTGTAATTTTCTTTTACTCAGAAAGAATAACCCCTGCCCCTGTATTTTTTCCTCTCCATATTGTCTAGTGTTCTTCATGAGGATGAAACCACTGTTAAACTGCTTTTAGCATAAACCTCCTGTAGAGTGAAGAGTCTCAAATTGGGCTGTTAACTCACTCATCCTATGAGGTGAACTTCAGCTGTGCAGGAAGGACTAATAAACTCTGCCCTGAGTCTATATTTCTAAAAACATTCTTGTTCTCATCTTGTTTTGAAGCATATGCCATTTCAGTAAACACTGAATCCCTACTGTATATACAAGTCATTCAGCTATATGCTACAGACCATGGGCTAGATGAGCTCATTAATAGTGTTCACAGAAAAAGAATAAAGAATAAGAGAAAAAGAATAAGGCTTTAACTGCATATGGTGGCATTTTCTTGGTGTCCAGTAACTGATATAACCAATAAACCATGATGTGGTATAAGTTTTTTAACAAGTTTGTTGAGGCATACTTATGATATAATTTACTCAGTCTAAGTATACTCAATTTTTGTGTGTTTGCAAAATTATTTAAGCATCACCATAAGTAAATTCTATAACGTTTCGTGACATGAGAAGACTCCTCATCTTTATTCCCATCCCCTGTGACAGTCAACTGGTACTTTCTGTCTCTGTAATTTACCTTTTCTAGGTATTTTACTAAATTAAATCATGCAGTGTGTGTAGTCTGTTGTGTCTTGTTTCTTTCATTTAACATGTCTTTTAGATTTATCCATGTTATTGAATGTACCTGTAATTTTATTTCTGATGAATAATGTACTGTATGAATATGACACATTTTGTTTATCATTTGGAGGGCATGTAGGTTGTTTTTCTTGACTCTCATCATGCTGAGAGGATAGTTAAGTCAGTAGAGTGCTTGTCTTGCAAACATGATGGTCTGAGTTCAATATCTAGAACCCACATCTTGAACTCACATCTTAAAACAAATCAAGCTGGGTGGCATGCTTAACAACACCCAGCCAAATGGTCAGCCCTGAAAACATACATATAACATACAGACTTAGCAGGTAATATTTAGAAATATGTATATACAGTACATATGCACGTAATAACAATTAACGAAAGAAGAGAGGATGAATTTGACTGAGAATGGGTATATGAGGTCTGAAGGAAGGAAAGGGAAAGGAAAATTTGTTATAATTTGGAAAACATACCAGTGTGGTGGCGGTGGAGACAGGTGAATTGCTTCAGCTTGCTGGCCCATCAGCCTGTCCTGCTTGCTGAGCTCCAAGCTAGTAAGAGCACCTAAGGAATGATGCTCAAGGTTGTCCTTGGGCCCACACAAACACAGTGGGAGGGGGAGATAATGCCACCATCATCGTTTCTTTATATTAATATGTCTTCATTTCTTTAGGGTTATTGTCTGTTTTTGTTTGTAGTTTATTTCACAGAGCTGGAGGTCAAGCCAAAGGCTTGAAGAATACCAGGCAAGCACTCTGCTGATGAACTGCATACTAGCCCATCTCTGATTTTAACCATCCTGGGATTATGGCAGTTAGGGTTTGTGTTTACTTGATGACTAGTTATTGAGTGTTTTTTATGAGCTTACTAGACCTTTATACTTTGGTAAAATATGTATTTCAATCTTGTAACTGTTTTTAAATTCTTATGTTGTACTTACATTTTTTCTTCTTGTTATAGAGTCTTTGTTTTAGGAAATCTTTTTAAAATGTTTATTAATATAGAAGTCAAAGGTCAAGTTATGAGAGTTAATTGTCTTCTTCTATGTGGGTCTCAGGCATCAAACCCAGATCATCAGGCTTGATGGCAAGTGCCCTTCCCCACTAAGCCAACTCACAGGCCCTTGTTATGGATTAAATCTTGATGATAAACTAAAATTTACTCCACAGAGATTGAGGAACAGCATAGCTGGAATTGAAAAATAATAAAAACTAAGGGATGACATTCTTTGAACATAACTCCATGCTGGACATTTTTTCTAATTGTATAGCTTATTGTTAACTCATTTAATCTTTATGAGAACTCTATTTTAGATGCAATTTTGAATCCTTGCTTTAAAGATAAGGAAGTTTGTTCAAAGTCACTCAGTTAGCAAGTGCTGGAGCTGACAGAGTTTGAAAAAGGAGTGAGTCATCTAGTCCTAAGATAGCAAGTAGCCCTGTGGCGATAGACCGACATTGAGAAATACCACTTTACAACCAGGGGTTATGTGGGTTTTTAATATATAATGATAGGTGGAGAACTGGAGAATTTATTCAGATATTGCAGAAATATAAGATCCATTGCAGAGGCAGGATACTATTTATTGTTAATTTTATAATTTGAATTAAGAATTTTGAGCTACTAATATTTAATCTAGGTTCAGGTGAGATATATTTAGAATTATTTGGATACCAGCTTTACCGCTATGATAAAATAGAACTCTTCTGAATAATTCCATATACTATTGTAAAATTTAGAAACAAAAACAAAATATTTTTTCTGGTAAGATAGCATATGAGGAGAATCTCAGCATTTGGGAGTTTGAGTAGGATTGTGAGTTTGAATCCGACCTTAGCTACCTAGAGAAACTCTGTATCAAAATGAAAAACAAAGAAATTTTTGAGTTGCTGGAAAGATAGCACAGCAATTAAGAAAACTTGCTCTTCTTGCAAAGGACCCATACTCAGTTCCCAGGACCCACACAGCGTACAGTCTGGGATTCCGTTCTACAGGAGCCAATTCTCCGCTGGCCTCTGGGCACCAGGCGCACACGTGGCGCACAGACAGAACACCCTCACACCGAAAATAAGATTCTTTTTTTAAGAGAATCTTTATATATATATATATATATATATATATATATATATATATATATATATATATATATA
>NW_026596046.1:35843607-35848448 GCF_907164565.1 Psammomys obesus
ATATATATATATATATATATATATATATATATATATATATATATATAATTTGTTTAAAATTGCACCATGCGTATGTATTCCTACATAACTCCAAAACATCTACTTGAAATAAATCATCGCAGTATTATTATGAAGGCTTAAAGTTACTGTTACTTCTTCCCCCCACACCCACGCCCAGGAGCTGTCAGCTGCCCCGTGGGGGTATTGAACTGGGAAGTGAACTCCATTCTTCTGGAAGAGCAGCTGTGTTCCTAACAACCTCTCCATCTCTCCAGCACCGCACCTTGATGTTTGGCGTACCTTGATTCGTACTGATTGAACTTCTTCCAAGTTTTCTTAATGTGTTATGACGACTGAAGTTTAGAATACGATACCAAAAGGAACTTAGCAAACTGGATTGTGTGTTCATGTTTGTGTCTGTCTGTGTGTGCGTGTGTGTGTGCTCTAGTACACCTGTGCATGCATTTACACGTGTGCCTGTGCCTGATTCTGGTGTGTGAACTCAGGTCCTCATGCTTGCAAGGCAAGCACTTTACCCACTGCGCTATCTCCCGAGCCACTAAAATGAACTGTTAAAGTCATATTTATTTTTATTCGGAACTACCATCAATTGGGGGATTGTAGTGCTAACAATCTAGTTATTACAGATGGCAACGGCCAGTTGCAGGTTGTTTGGTCGAGTAACTCAACTGATCATCATCGATTCTGAAATGGGACTTTCTTGTCTGTATTCCCATACACGGTTTTTGATTTCTAAAGTATTCTGTATATCCTCATATTACAATATTTTAGACAATACATACAAGTCAAAAGTCCTTCTAAAGTCAGGTGGGTTTACCCATGTCTGTAATCTCAAACCACAGAAGGCAGAGGCAGGAGAACTTCCAAAAGTTAAAGACTAGCCTGATCCACATCACAAGTTTCAGGTTAGCTAGGTCTGCATCTAAGACCCTGTTTTGACAGATAAATAAAAAACAAAACCTCCTAAGATGAGTAAAGTACAAGAAAGAAACTAGTTTTTAATGCAAAATTACTTGGAAGGATATGAAACATGCACTAATGCAACACACACACCAGTAAAGCATACGTGGCAAACAGACATGCATGCAAGGCAAAAACATTCATATAGTAAGAAAAGGTATAAAATTTAAAAAAAATAAGAGCTTTGGTTATTTTTTTAATTGCCCTAATGTATGTAAAAGGCAAATCTATTGTTGGAGAAATTTTCCTGCAGTTTTTGAAATTTAATTTATCTCTATGGGTGTTTGTCTCTGCATGTGGTTATGTGCATATGAGTACAGGTGCTGGAGAGGCCAGAACAGTGTTGAATTGTAGAGCTGGAGTAGGAAACATTTGTGTGTACAGGAAACGAAACTCTAGTCCTCCTCAAGAGCAGTTTGTACTCTTTTTAACTGCTGAGCCATCTCTTCAGCCCTACCTGAGAATTAATTTTTGTTTGGTTGGTTTTTGTTTTGTTTGTTTTTCAGGACAGGGTTTCTCTATGTAGCCTTGGCTGTCCTGGACTCACTATGTAGACCAGGCTGGCCTCTAAATCAGATCCTCCTGCCTCAGCCTCCTGTAGCTGGGATTAAAGGCATGTGCCTCCATCTTCTGGCTTAGAATTCTTAACATGAGGGATGGCTCTTTCCTTTGGTGGAAATTTTGTTGTAACATTTAGCAGTTTCTCATAAACAGGAAGATGGTGATAAGAGAATTTGTGGCAAGCCCTCCTGTTAAGTAAATAGATGTTGTCCTTTTATGTGTGAGAGGACGCGGTATCCAACAATGAAAGACTTTCAGAGGATGTTGCTGGTCAAGTGTTTAAAGGGGTTGTCCCCATCTCTTTAGCCTTTCAAAGGGACTTACTTGTCTCTCACAGAAAACCTGCCGTATGCTATCTACAAATGCTTGGAATGTTATTATCTATAAAGATCTAGAATTTTTTTCTTAAAAGGTCATAATTTTATTTAGTTTCATTGTATTTCATTTGTTCTATTTGTTTATTTATTTGGAAGTCTGGGTCTTGCTTGCCGTGTTGTCCTGACAGTGTAAGGCAGACCTTAGTCACCTGTCTTCTGCATTGTCTTCCTAGTCTTGTGCTCTTGTTATTAGAGAATTTAAAAAATTAAAAACAGCCTGTCCTACATAGTGAGCTCCAGGACAGCCAGGACCACATAAGAAGACCCTGTCTCTAAAAGGAAGAAAAAAAAAAAGGAATTTAGAAACAGACTATCAGGAATCTCAAGGACAGTTTTATTAGTATTTGAGGAAAAAAAAAAACCACTAAAGCAGGCAAGTGGCCTTAACAGCTGCTAAGTGGAGTAAGACAGAGTAGAGAATGAAAAGGCCATGCCTTTCAAGATAAGGTAGGAAAGCAGGCAGGGGTCTGGAGAGATGGCTCAGCCGTTACGAACACTGACTTCTCTTCCAGAGGACATGGGTTCAGTTCCCTGCACCCACATGGCAGCTCACAACTGTCTGTAACTCCTGTCTTAGGGGATTCGACACACTCACATAGACATGCATGCAGTCAAACATCAATGTACATAAAAGAAAAAAGAAAAAAAAGAACGTAAGCAGGCAGGTCCAGCAGTGAGATCAGCACACAACCACATGATAGACAAGCTGCTGCAAGCTGCAAGTCCAGGGTAGGAGTCAAGGTGTTCAGAGAAGGAATGAGAAAGCCTAGAGTGGGGCCAGTGAGATGGCTCAGTGGGTAAAGGCACTTGTCATTGAGCCTGACTACCTGAGTTCAGTCCCTGGGACCACATGGTAGAAGGAGAGAACCTATTGCTGCAAGTTTTCTCCTGGTGTCTGTATGTGTGCTATGGTGTGTGTGTGCATGCAAGCTTTCAGAGTAACAAACAAAAAAAAAAAAAAGCAGGCTCAATAGTACTGTGTGATGGAAGTTTTGCAATCTGTTCTTCTAAGTGAGGTTTCTGGAAGAGATAAGTATATTATCTCATTAAGGGGATTATTCCTCCCCTCTTCTTAGCATGTCTTCAAGTGAATCAGCTTTCCTTGGTTATGGACTGATGGCCAGGTGATTGACAGGCCCATCCGGATTCACTCAAGGGAAAAAACAATATAACAGTATGTGTGTAATGTTCTGATTCTTGATGCAGATCAGAATGCCTGTCTCCATCCCAGGCCTGAGATACTCCATTCTTTTGACCAGGAAGCTTTACAGTGGTTCTCAACCTGTGGGTTTTGACACCCTTGGGGGGTCGAAGGACCTTTTCACAGGGGTTGCCTAAGACTATCAGAAAACACAGATATTTACATTATGATTCATAATGGTAGCAAAATCACAGTTATGAAGTAGCAATGAAAATAATTTTATGCTTAGGGGCCACCACAGCCTGGGGAGCTGTATTAAAGTGTCACAGCATTAGGAAGGTTGAGAACCACTTATAAGGAGGGGCAGCACTGATCACTTTCCAGTGTTAGAAGGTGGTGCCTGAATTGGACCCTAAGGGAGGAGCTCCTCGTCAGTGACCTCCAGTCACTGAGCTACTAATCTCTGTGTGCTAACACTGGCTTTCTGTGGTGGGGACCTTGCTTCCCGCAGTGGTGGGCATGCCCTCACACCGCAGTGCTGATGAAGGAGAGACCCTCTGGTCCACCCACAGATCGGGAGACGTTACAGTGGAGATAAGAGCACTTCTCCCTTTGTTCTCTCTTGTGTTGTAGAGTCGACAATTAGAATCAGAAACTGGTACCACAGAGGAACACAGTCTAAATAAGGAGGCTCGGAAATGGGCCACACGTGTGGCACGTGAGCACAAAACTATTCTTCATCAGCAGCGGGTAAGTATGGCAGAGCACACTGGCTGTGTGCAGCTAAGTCGGATTTTAGATAGACGCTATTTTTCAACATAATGTTGTGTTGATTCTTTGGGAGGTTCACATGATGCACTCTGATCACATTCATTTCTCAGTCTTCTCAGTTCCAGTCCCTCCCTTGTGAACTCCCCCGAAGGGAAAAAATACAGTGTCCAGTTTGTGTTCTCCATAGACTCACTGGAGGATGGTCAAACTCTAGCCCCTTAAAAAACCAGTTTTTCCTCACCTGCACCTTGCCAGAAGCCATCAGCTGTGAATAACTACATTTCAGGATCCCGATCAGTTTTTAAAAGTTTTCTTCAGTGGCTTCCTATCTCGACTGTTTCTTTTGGGAATGGGGGAGGTGGGAAAGAGATTGTCACAGAAGCCTTCTATGAGATTTTAGACAGAGTTAAAGAGTTGAATTTTATTTTTATTTTTGTTTTCCTGTGCACCACGTGTGTACTTGAGACCCACAGAGGTCAGAAGAGGGCATTTGGTATTAGAATGGAACTAGAGTTATAAACAGTTGTGAGCTGCCATGTAGATGCTGAAAATTGAACCTGAGTTCTCTGGAAGAGTAGCCTGTGTTCTGAATCACTGAGCCAGCTCTCCAGCTCCAAGGAGTTGAATTTTATTAATGTGAAAAATCTTATTATGTTTTCCCTGTATTTTCTCAACACTCAGAATTATGCTTTTAACTCTTACCTGCTTTGAAAATCTCACAAGTTTTTTGTTTTTTGTTTGTTTGTTTGTTTGTTTGTTTGTTTTTGACACATGGGGGTCTCCTCTGTACGTAGCCCTGGCTATCCTGGTACACACTCTGTAGACCAGGCTAGTCTCCAACTAACATCAGCTTCTGGCCTCTACACAACACCTGCATTGGCAAATGTGCTCGTGCGTGCTTACACGCATACATCTGCAGTCAAATGTGCTCGTGCGTGCTTACACACATACATCTGCAGTCAGATGTGCTCGTGCATGCTTACACACATACATCTGCAGTCAAATGTGCT
>NW_026596046.1:35848458-35921384 GCF_907164565.1 Psammomys obesus
ATGTGCTCGTGCATGCTTACACACATACATCTGCAGTCAAATGTGCTCGTGCATGCTTACACACGCATACATCTGCAGTCAAATGTGCTCGTGCTTACACACACATACATCTGCAGTCAAACAGAAATACAGGTAGACAGCAACAAATGAAACTGTGCTTTCTGTAAAATCATAAAAATGAAATCAAGTTTTCAAAATTCTGTGTTAGCATAAGTTACAGTTTGACCACAGTGGCCTGTGGTCAGGATATAAGGAAAGGCAGGTACAGTACAACCTTTTGGGTATGTCTATTAATATTGTATTATAGAATTATTATTAATAGAGCTAAGTATATTGTTAATATATATCGTGTTAACATTAATAGAATTAAAACATAAGATCTGTATTTAAATAGAGTATATATAATTTGACAGTGCCTACTAGTATTAAAGTAAAGAAGTACACGGTAATACAACACCACCTTCGTCACCAGCAGTGCAAAATAGTGAACAAAGAAACAACATGGACATGTTTCACTTTATGTTTTCATCTCAAAAAACGTGTGTGTTCCAAGAGTCACTGCACGGGCTCTTCGTGTGGTGCTGTTTGCAGGGTTGAGAAGTTGGACGGCCCAGCAGCGGTACTCTCAGTGCAGAGTGTTGTGCTGCCAAACTTGAGTGTGTGCGCGAAGAAGAACGAGGGCGGTCTCTGCAAACACGACAGGGTTTGGTAGAAATAGTAAGGAAAGGCTCTATCACTTTTTTCCCTCTCCAAGACAAGATTTTTTATAAATCTGACTTGGAAAAATACAAGTTGATGGGGTCGTAGTATCTTGGTATAAAGAATATGTGGTGGATTCGTTGTACACTGTGCAGCAGTGAGGACTTTCATTACTTTGCAAGAATTGTTTTACAGAAATACTCCTTAATAAGGCAGGCGTGGTGGTACAGATCTATAATTCTAGAACTAGAGAGCTAGAAGCTGGAAGATCAGAATTCAAGGCCAGACACCTGCTGACCATTTACAAAGAAAAAAAAAAAACAAAACCAACAACAACAAAGCACAAACTCCACACACATAAATTTAAAAAAAAAAAAGCTAGACATGTCACAATTATGCAATGAAAGTAAAGTATAGATTGTATCTTTCAGTTGGCTTTATGCCCTATTACAGCAGAGGCCCCTGTTTACTTTTACGCTTCATCATGGCTCCAGTTGTCTAATACTGGAAATACTAAATGGAAAATGAATAAGCCAGCAATGAGTGTTGAAATGCCCACCCTTCCGTAGCATAATAGAAGTCCCACTCTGTTCCACGCTGGGCTGCAGACTGCTTTATCAGCATATCCAGCTGCCCACTCACCTCACCTGTGAGTTATTTCGTAGCCAACTCTTATCAGATGAGCTGTTGTAGTATCACAGTGCTGGTGTTCAAATAGCATCAGATTCCACTTAATTGTGGCCTTGCCGTGCATCGCCAGTACCAGGGAGGCGCCAGCTTATGAACCATGGAAAGGCAGGTCAACTCTGGTGTTATGTGCAGTACTGCAGTAAACCATAGTAAATCCAAGGTTCCACACTGCTGTGGTTCGCGGCGTCTACTGGAGATCTTGAAATGCATCTTGGGGGCCAAAGGACTTTTACTGCATGGTTTTATAAGGTTTTAGCAGCAGGGGAAGTTGACAAGGGCTCTTCCTATTTTGCGTCTTTCGATTTTTAAAACTTAATTAAATAAAAAGTTTAAAATGAGTCATGGCTTTAGCCACTGAACCCTTTGGAATTACATAAATACTCAAGAGCATGAGAACAAAAAGTCATCTTTATTTTCTTTGACAGGTTCTAAATGACCTAGAATGTCATGGAGTTGCTTTATCAGAACAAAGCCGAGCAGAGCTGGAACAGAAAATAGATGAAGCTAGAGAAAATATCCGTAAAGCAGAGGTAAGACAATAGGACAGCTGCCAGTTGTTGTGTGTCACTCAGTTCCAGGCACAATGTCACAGTTGTGACATGGACCTTTGACTTTTGAGTCTTCAGGCCGGGCACAGTGTTGTACTTCTTTAACCCCAGCAATCGGGGAGGCAGAGGCAGGCAGATCTTTGAGTCCAAGGCCAGCCTGGTCTACTAAGTGAGTCCAGGTCAGTCAAGGCTACACAGAGAAACCCTGTCAAAAAGAAAGAAAGAAATTGAGTTTCTACACAGGTACAAAGTTGGAGACAATGAACCCTCTTTGTGTCCACAGTAATATTTGTGTGTACCTGTAGCACCCACAACAGAAAGTCTGAACTTACTGTGAAGAGCTATAGTTATGAAACATTTAATAGCAAAAGGAATGTCACAATGCAGGGGTTAATTTTAAAGTTTTCACAGAGTGTTAAATAAGTCAATCAAATTAATGGGAGAAAAAAAAATGGTAAAAAAAAAACCAAAAAAAACAAACTGTGTGTTCAGATGCTAAGAATATCTTTATACGGGAAGGTACCCCGGATCTAGGGGAATGAGCAAAGACTTAGCTAAGAAGAAAGGGAACAAAAAACAATGTAATTGTGGATTTTAATATTTTTTTTGGAGTTGTAGGACTTTTTTTAGGGTTGTACAGTTGTGAAACCTCTCTCACAAAAAAAGATACCCATGATGAATACTCCCTCCCCTACAAGAGGAAAGCTGAAATGAGAAGCAATGAAGTGATAGTTTACGTAGGGCCTTAGCAGTTGGATATGATAGTGTCAAAATATCAGTAAGAAAATTTGGTTATGGAAAGGAGACAAACTAATTGTGGTTGGAGCCAATTCACTGAGGACCTTGCACACACACATTGAAGACTAATGGAGAAAGACTCAAAAAACAAACAAAGCCATGTGTTCTTGTTAGGAAGACATAAAGCCAAGGCTATGAAACACTGTAAAGTACAGTTGTCCAGGAATGGGCCACAGAACCAGAGGAAGGAGGGCTGTCAGGGCAGAGGTGGAACTTATTAACAGTCTTAATGGTTCCATTCTGGTTTTATTGCTAAGTTGAATAAAAGTCATGTGGTACTCTGGAATAGATGAAAGAAACTTTTTCGGTGAGAAGAAATTGAAGATGTAAATACAGAGACTAAGGATTCTGTAGTGGTTGATTAATTCTTGTTGGAATACGAGGTGCACACAGCAGGTGTGGCTGAGTAGGGGAGCTCATGCTTCTCATGTGCAAGGACCTGCGCTCAGTCCCCAGCAACCCCTAAAGCAATCAGTAAGATACAAGTATGCCATTTGCTCTATTTTGTGTTCATTTCTCTTTTCTGTAGATGAAAAATTAATACCTAACAATTGCTGATAAATATTAAGATTGTTAATAAGTTGGAAATAATTTCATCAGTGTGAGAAAAGTTGCTTTGATTTCTAACTTCATTTGTTTTGCTGTTTTCTTAGATAATCAAATTGAAAGCCGAGGCCCGGCTGGACCTGCTAAAGCAGATCGGAGTTTCTGTAGACACATGGCTAAAGAGTGCCATGAACCAAGTGATGGAGGAGCTGGAAAATGAACGGTGGACCTGCCCGCCGGCAGTGACCAGCAACGGCACGCTACACACGGTACAGCTTCTTTTCTTGGGTTTCATGGGCTGGCTGACCGCCACTGTTGTTTGCTCTGTGGCCAACCTTGGTAAAAATCTAAATAAAAATAGTGGGAGGATATTTTCTTCCGTCAGTCACTTCATGTAAACATGGAACCCACTTGGACACTGAACTGCCATGGGCTACCTCTGTGTAGGGGTTTCAGGCCATCTCCATGAGTGGTCCTTGGCTGGAGTATCAGTTTCAGAAAAGACCCCTGTGCCCAAACTTTTTGGATCTGTTGCTGTCCTTGTGGAGCTCCTGTCCTCTCCAGGTCTTATCTCCCCCTTCTTTCATAAGATTCCCTACACTCTGCCCAAAGTTTGGCTATGAGTCTCAACATCTGCCTCAATACCCTGCAGGGTAGAGCCTTTCAGAGGCCCTCTGTGGTAGGCTCCTGTCCTGTTAGCCCAGATGCCCCTCAGTTGAGGAATGGATACAAAAATTGTGGTACATCTACACAATGGAATATTACTCAGCGATAAAAAACAAGGAAATCATGAAATTTGCAGGTAAACAGTGGGAACTGGAAAAAATCATTCTGAGTGAGGTATCCCAGAAGCAGAAAGATACCCAGGGTATATACAGGGTATATATAGAAGTGGATATTAGACATATAACATAGGATAAACATACTAAAATCTGTACAACTAAGGAAGCTAATCAGGAAGGATGACTTTGGCTAAGATGCTCAATCCCCATTCAGAAAGGCAAAAAAGGATGGACATTGGAGGAGGGAGAAAACAGGTTAACTAACTCTTAAGATCTCCTGTAACTCCAGAAGAGTTCACCATAGAGAAATGTTGTCTGAAGGAGCCCCTGATGGACTTTAATAAGAGCTAAATAGAAGCTATACTCAGAAGGTAAGTGCCATGTACATAGGGACTTGTGGACATCAGCTCATTGGGAAGTGTCAGCCTCTGGGGAGCAGCACTTTGTAATCTTACCCCACCTTTCCTGCCCCTAGCCAGTCTTACAGAGCCTGTGCATTCCCTTTCTCAGCTTGGAGGTTGTATTCAGTCATGTTACTGAAGGAAACCTTTTAGTAACAAAATAGCTTAATGAGGCCCCAGTATTTATTTAACCTTTTTATTAAGTAACATTGAAATAATTCAGAGAATTTTGTATCCCTTTAAACTGACAGAGAGCTGGCTGAGGAACATGAAGCTGAAATACACATTCTGGGAACCAAATATTTTCTTCCATTTCATTCCATCTTTCAGATGCCAACAAAAGCATTGGTCATCTGGGGAACATGATGACTATAATAGACATTAACAATATAGCTAAAGAGTGTCTCATGGAAGGTAAATGTTATTAAACTACATAGGCTGTTTTTCTTAGAGAACCATACTTACATGATCACTTTTCCTCGTGTCTCCTGATGTCATATAGAACACAGGAGGGAGGAGTGAAGAGAACCCCAGAATGTGGTGACACATCTGAATAGAAGGGTTGCGGGACATGGTGGTTCACGCTTTTACCCCAGCACTCAGTGGCAGATTCAGGAGACCCTAGGTTAAAGGCAGGCCTAGATAGGGTTAGAGGCCATCCAGTTTGAGAGAGGGAGAATAAGGGGGCAGAGAGATACTTAGTTGTTGGGTAACTGGAGTCTACATGCATACCTGAAAGTGCATTACTGCCAGGGACCCCATGAGCCACTAAATCCCTCTCCCTCCCTCCTCTCACTTTCCTGTCTTCTCTCACTTAAACTCAGACCCTAATTAGCATAATTTTTCAGTCTAATGTTCCTTGGCACTAGATGATCTCCGTAGTCTTCCTCTTAGAGTCTCTATAGTCATCTTATGTAACGTTTGCATATATGTATTGGTCATTCATATTCCTGGCTTTCATATGGATTCAACCAGCCACAAATCTAAAAGTGTTGTTTTTTTTTTTTTTTTTAAGTTGCATCTATACTGAAAATAGAGACTTTCCGCTTATACATGTATACAACACAGCAATTTCTGTAGCATGTACAGTTTGTTAGGTATGCATAAGTTGTATTTAAATACTGTACCATTGTATGTAAGGGGCCTGAGCATCCATGGACTCTGGTATCCACAAGGGATCCTGGAGTCAGTCTTCCTTGGATACTGAGAAACAACTGAATTTCTTTTTTTTAATTTTAGGGCTGTTTTCTGCAATACAGATTCCAAGAATGGGATCAAACAGAATCTGTTGTTCCTTGTTTGAGATTGGGTTTATTTTTATTCTTTTTCCTCTCTCTCTCTCTCTCTCTCTTTTTTATTTGAGTATAACTGACACTATCTGCATGGCTTCCTGTTTCAGCCACTTCCCTCACAGTTGCGCTAAGGCAGTCTGACAGTGTGCTTTGTTGTGCAGCCTCCCTAGGGAGCTGACATTTTCAGAATTGCATAGAAATCAGTCCTGATCCAGTCATCTTGGAGACTTTGCTGAATAATGTGGTTGAAAGGCATGGAGACGAATGTGCTTAACCTTTACTGCTCAGTCTGCCTGATAGTCCTGACAGTCCTTACAGTCTCATGGAATTTGTTTTTGAATTACAAAACCTGTTTGTAGGTGCTCGAGCTAATCCCAATTAAAAGAATGGATTTCTATAGTGAAACAAATAGAAACTGCTAAAAGAATATACTTGCAAAGTAAAAAAACTTCAGTTGCTCTCATATTTATAGTACTTTCAAATGGGCAGCAGTCTTTTTCATTGAACTAAGTCCCATGCTCTAAAATCCCACACTTGTGTTGAAGTCAGCATTTCAGATTCTAGTAAACTCAGGTTAGTTTACCATATTAAGCAAGCAGGCCCTCGGTGAACTCTTCTTTGCTAGGTGCTGACTGTGTCTAAGTTAATATCTACACATGGAGAGATCTTGTCTCCCTTGACAATTGCCAAGACCAAAAAGAGGGTGGGACTTAAATTTCTCACCACTTAAAGAAGTACAACCAGCCATAATATTATTATTCTTTGACTTCAGCATAGTCATAGTACACTATTAATCCCAATAACAGGCAAATTTGCAGAGGAAAGTGCCTGCCACCAAGCTTGATGACCTCAGGTTGACCACTACATGTGTGTGCACACACATAGAAGTAGAAAGTTAAGTAGCGTTCCCCTGAGGCTGGGATGGTTAGGAGACAAGGGTGATGAGCATTGGTCAAAGGATCCATGATCATAATAGATCAGAGGACTGAAACCCAAGAGTTCTATTTTGCCACAGAATCACTATAGTAGGGAGCTGGGGAGATGACCCAGGAGTTAAGAGCTTACTCTTCTTAGAACCTCAGTTCTCAGCACCCCATCAGGAGATTTACAACAGCCTGCAACCCTCGCTCCAGCGGAATCTGACACCTTTGACCTCTGGGCATTTGCATTCATGTATGTATACCTCCCACACACACACAATTAAAATAATAACAGTAAGTCTTTCTAAATAATACTAGTGACTAGTGGTGATGTGTCTACTCTATTTTTCCCAACCCTGGGAGAAATACCGCTAATGCTTGTTATTACATAGTCTTGAAAAAATAAAAGGGAAAGTGAATACAGTGCACATTTCTCAGATCTCATTACAGAAATGTGTGGTTAAGTAAAGTGTGTGTATGCATCTAAAATCACTAGAATATCCCACAAAAAGACAACGAGCAAGATATGGTGGCACACAACCTCAGCTAAGGGAAAAGGAGGGGCTTGAGGCTGGCCGGGCAGCTAAAACAAAATAAATAAACAAAAAAATTCTAGTAATATTTTCTTTAAGTAATAGAATAATATGTAATTGTTATCAACTTTATTCTGTGTGTAATGGAAGCTTTTAGGAAATTACTAATTCACATTTGTAAAAATGTAATAGATTATAGGCAGGCACAGTGGCACATGTCTGTAATCCAGTACTCTGGGAGGCAGAGGCAAGTGGATCTCTGTGAGTTCTAGGCCAGCCTGGTCTACAAAGTGAGTCCAGGATAGCCAAGGCTACACAGAGAAACCCTGTCTCGAAAAACAAACAAAACAATAATGAAAAAAAACCATAATGGTTTTCTGTTATCTCCTTACAGCTTGTGAATGAGAAGAGATGACACTTGAGGTGTCACAGAGGTGCCTGCCTCTGCAGCCCTCAGACCACATGTCCGTACTCTGTGGACTTGCTCTGTGTTCTTCTGATCTTTGTCATTTTAACTACTGCATAGTTTTTTCAACAGTCACTAGAGGTTTTATTTCTAGTGCCATTAGTGGTTGTGTTAAATCTTTATGTACCATGTGACCAGTTGACATTTAGATTCCCAAGCTTTATTGATATTTCAGCAGCTTTATTGAAAGTTGAAAACATACATTCAACCATACATGTTTAATGTACACGTTCTAATATGTTTTGACATATGTATACACCAGTGAAAGCATTGCATTACAATAACAAACATACTGATTACTCTCTCAAACTTTCCTCATTCTCTCTTATAATCACGTTCATTTTCTGTTCCTTGGATAACCACTGATTTACTTTCTGACACTTTAGGTTAGTGTGAATTTTCTGGAACTTAGATAAAGAGAATCATATCTACTCTTTTGTGTAGAACTTTAAAAACTCAATGAGAGGGGTTGGAGGGATGGCTTACCGGTTAAGAGTACTGGCTGCTCTTCCAGAGGATCCAGGTTCAATTCCTAGCACCCACATGGTGGCTGACATCTGCGTGCAACTCTGGTTTCAGGGGCTCTGACACCCTCATACAGACATATATGCAGGCAAAGCACCAATGAACTAAAAATAAATAAAAAAAACTATTAAAAAAAACTCAATGTGATGATTTTGAGGATCACACATGCTGTTACTGTATGTTGACAGTTCTGGTTATTTTCATTGTTGAGCAATATTGTAAATGTTTGCTGTTCTTCTACCCAGTGATGGACCTTTGTTCTGGACTATTACTGTAATTTTGTAAGTCTTGAATTTGGGTAGGTTAAATACTACTTACATGTGCTTTTGACTAGGCTATATAGTGAGTATAGAGTATATAGCTAATGTTTTAAGACACTAATCCTGGTAACACAGGTCTGTAATTCAGCTGCTTGCAGGGCTGAATCAGAAGAACTCAATTTCAAGATCTCGGCTAGTGAGTGAGCTCAAGACCAACTTGGGCAACTTATTGAAACCCTGTCTCCAAATTAAAATTTTAAAAAGTGCTGGGGAAAGGCTGAGTTTCTGAGACAGAATCTCCATTTATAGCCCTAACTGTTGTAGAACTCACTCTGTAAGCCAGGCTGACCTTGAATGTCCTTCCTTCCTCTGCCCCTGTTTTGCAGATACTCTCCCCCTGTGCCCAGCCCAAGACTGTTGAAAGATTTTGATTAATTTGGTTTGGGGTTTTTGTGTTGTGGTTGTAAAAATTTTGTCTGTTCTATCCAGACTTCCAGAGTTACAGGCGTGAAGTTGTTTATGCTAGTCTTGCTTATTCTTTGAGTATCTGGAGCGTCTGTAGGGATGTCAGTCAGCGCTCTTATTCCTGGGTGGTTTGGTCTCCTCTTTTTTCCTGATCATTCTGTTCTAGTGGAAGGTCATCAAATAGATGGCTCTCCACAATGAACAAACTTTTGTTTTCATTGAATTTTTTTCATATTGTTTCCTGTTTTATTAATTTCTGCTTATATTTTAATTATTTCCTTTCTTCTGTTTAATTTGCTCTTCATGGTTGTTTTCAGGTAGAAGCCTGGGATGTTGATTTTAGACATTTTCCTCCTTTCTTGTGAAGGCATTTGGTAAAAACATTCCTGCTACATATTCCTTTAGGTTCTTTGCATGTTCTACTAATGTGTTATTCAGTCCAAGATACTTTGTAACTGGCTTTTCAGTGTCTTCATTGAGTGGTGACTTAGTTACAAGGATGTTGAGTTTCCAAATTTTTAGGAGTCTTTTCAGATATATTTCTACTTTAGATTTCTAGTTTAATTACACTGTTGATCAGTAACTTACTTCAGTCCTTTAAAGTTTACTGAGACTTCTTTCGTGACCCAGTATGTAACATATAAAACTGTGAGTTCTGCTGCTGTTGACTGCGGTGTTCTGCTAACGCAGTTGTAGCTAGTTAGTTGATGGCATTGCCTGTGTCTTCCATACTCTGTGCCTTAGGGAAAGCCAGTCATTTCCCAAACCTGTGTGAGCTGTAGAGATAATTTTCTCTGGCCCTTCTAGGTGGTTCTATTTCTAGCTTCAGCTACTTTATTCCTAAGCACTACTCAGCTGAAGACTTGAAGCCTCTGAAAATTTCCCAGGGCCTCTTTCTGCTCTCCTTGTCACTGCCGTCTGAACTCTAGCCACCTTCATGGACTCCCTGTTCCACTCAGGTCAGAGGGTGGCCACACTGTCCTCAGCCGGGAAACTTGTCTGACAGTAAGTTGAGCAAATTGTTTCTATTCCCCAGACACCACTGTCCTTCATTGCTTGGTGGCCTGTGTCTTGAAAACTTTCATGTATTTTTACCATAATTTTTATGTTCTTACAGTTATTTATCGGGCTGGGGCATGCTGTATCAACCAAATAGGGGTCAAATGACAACTCCCAGGAGTCCCCAGTTCACTCCTTCTACCGTGAGGGCCCCAGGCATTGAGCTGAGTTTATCAGTCCTGGTGGCAAGCACCTTTACCTACCAAGCCATCTTACAGGCTCATGACCACAACTTTTTAAACTGTTTCTGACATGAAATTCAAATCTGGTCCAGTAGTCTACCCTGCTTCGAAACCGAAGTTTATATATTATCTATTCAGGAAATGTTTGGAGTAAGCTCCCCTGCTCTGTAGTTACTTCTCTGTCCAGGTAAGAGTTCAGAGGTTCTGCTACTCAATTTTCTGCACGTAGCTGCTCTCCTCGGTTTTGGGAGTCAGCAAAATCTTCATCTGAATCCCTGTGTCTCATAAAACCATCAAAAGGTAATGACGTACTAGGTACCTCCCATTTGCCAAGTGACTGTTAGGGGTTTAAAAAGCATTGCCTCCTTTAATCCTCATGATAGCCCTGAGAAAAAGTAGTTGTCTACAACATTTAATGAAGAAGGATATATATATAGCCGAGGAGAATTGTTTTGATTGAGGAAAAAGAAGGGTTGAGAGTGCAGTCCTTAAGATAAGAGTGAGGAAAAGTGGGGTTTTAGAAACGCTGGCTCAAGAAAACATGAGAACAATGAAGAGGGAAAAGGAAGAGATTAGTCTAAGATACCATGCTATAGAAAGCTGCCAGAGCCACGCAAAGCGTCCTTTCCATGAGAATCAAACATGAACTAAAAACAAAGAAGGCAACAGGAATGTTTATGTCAGCCCATGCTGGCAAGAGAAGGTGCCCTGGACCGATTCCCAGTACCAAAGCACAGCACATGTTAACATTCCGTATGTATTTTTGGAAACTTGTTCCACCCCATTTTTATAAATGAGTATTTTGTGTAATACAGTAAAATGTCTGTAACTTTCCCTAGAGTGTGAAAGAAAGTTCTTCTGGATATATAAAGTATGATTAAGGAGCTAGACAGATGGCTCAGTGGTTAAGAATATTTGTCCTGCTCTTGCAGAAGATGGAGTTCCCAGCATCACAACAGGTGGCTAGTGTCCACCTCTAGCTCAAGCTTCAGGGCATCTGATGCCTCTGTCTGGTACTTGAGCCAATATGTGTGCACATGCTTATACTTGTACACACACAAACACACAATTTAAATCCTTTTTTTAAAAAAAAAAAGAAAAGAAAAAATGAATGAAAAGAGAAAGAAAACTCTACCTGGCCACACCTGTAACCTGAGTACCCAAAAGGACGAAGCAAAGAATTCCAATTTGAGACCAGCCGGAGGAGATACATTCATTTGAGGCAGTCTGAGATAGATACACAGTGACACTCTGTCTCAAATAAACAACCAAATGAAAACTGTGAAACTCTGTATCTAGTAAAAATAACTCCCCTGAGCCACCTTCAGTCCCGACAAATGCAACTTTATCTCTGTGACTTTGACTGCCCTTCCTACTTCGTAGAAGTGGAGGCTTACTTTATGTAGCGTAATGTCTTCAAAATACATCCATGTAGTAGCTTGTGTCAGTCAGCGGTCCTTCCTTTTTAAGACTGAGTAATATTCCATTATCTGTGTATTTTCACTTAACCATTCCTCTGCTCGCAGAACTTTGGCTGTTGGAATATTGCTTTGTGAACATTAGTTTGCAAACATCTGTTCTAGTCTACGCTTTCAGTACTTTTAGGTGGATAGCTGGGGAAATTTTATGTACTTCTGTGTTTCATTTATTAAGGAAATACTATCTTGTTTTCCACAGCAGCTGCGCTATTGACAGTCCTTCCAGTAAACAGGGTTCCAGATTTACACCCTCAGCAGCACATGCTCTTTCTCCTGATAAAGACCCTGATGAGTGTGGAGTAGTAGTATCTCATTGTGATGGGTTTTAGTTGGTTTTTATTGCTTTATGGGTTATGTTTTGTTTGATTGACTGGCTGACTGACTGACTGACTGACTGACTGACTGACTGACTGACTGTTACAGGGATCCATGTAGCCCAAACTGGCCTGAAATCACTATATAGCCAATGATAATCCTCCTGCCTGTGCTTCCCAAGTGCTGAGATTATAGCTATGTGCTACCAAGTATCACTCTGTAGCCTAGGCTAGAATCACCCTCAAAGCAATTCTGACTCAGCTTCCTGAATGCTAATATTACAGACATGATCCATCATGCCTGGCTTCATTGTGGGGGTGAGTGGGTTGTTTGTTTGTTTGTTTTGAGAGAGGGTCTCTTGGAGCTTACGCTGGCTTCAGACTTGCTATGTGACCAAAGATGACCTTGAATTTCTGATACACTTGCTTCTGCCTCCTGGGTGCCGAAATTGCAAGCATGCACCATCACCATACCTGGTTTTAGGGGTGTGGAAGGGGGAACCAGGTCTGAATGCATTCTATGCAACTACTCTTGAAAACTGAGCTGCGTCTCCAGCCCCTTCATTGTGATGTGATGTACTGGTAATGTCTTTCAGCAACGTAGCACTTTATCGTATTGACTTCTGCTATTGATCATGGTTCAAGCTCTGTGTTGGACAGTATATTTTCTAAAAACAATTTGTCCACTTGCATTTCTACTTCCCATAGTTACAGAACTGTTTCTGTACATGTTGGTAACATGTTGCTACATGTTAGTAACATGTAGCAATCTTTGATGATCCCTCACGTTAGCATGTTAAGAGGCCTTTGTCTTTTGTTGGTGGAGGTGGTGGTGGTTTTGTTTTATTTGTTTGTTTGCTTCTTTGCTTGTGTTTTCTGGTTTCTTGAGACAGGGTTTCTCTGTGTAGCATTGGCTCTCCCGGACTCGCTTTGTAGACCAAGATGACCTCAAACTCTCAGTAATCCTCTGCCTCCCTGAGTGCTGGGATTTCAAGTGTACACCAGTGTACCCTGAGAGAGGCCTTTGTTAGCCAGCATTTAACAGCAAAAAGCGAAAGGATACAGATAAACTACTACTTGTATACTTGAAAGGATTTGTTTGTGCCGGTCACATTTAGCCCAGAACCCACCACCTAGCTAAAGCCAGCCTTGAATTCTAGCCTCCTCTTCGCAAATGCTTGGATTACAAGTATGCACCACTGAAATGTTTTGCTTTATTATTGTTGTTTATACATGTGTGTGTGTGTATGTGCGTTTGCATGCAAATGTACCTGTGTATCTCTCTGTGCACACAAATGTACCATGGTGTGCATGTCAGAGAACAACCCTTGGGAGTTGGTTCTTTCCTTCCACCATGGGATCTGCTGATGGAACTCAGGTCATCAAGGTTTGCATGCCAATTACTTTTATAGAACTACCTACCAGCCTCCCAGCCTAATGTTTTACTGTTTTTTTTTTTTAAAGACAATTTCTCTATGTGTGTAGCCCATAGTGGACTTAAACTGTGTAGACCACGCTGGCCTCAAATTCACAAAGATTTTCCTGCCTCTGCCTCCTGGATGTGGGATTAAAGGTGTATACGCTACACCTGACCCAGCATCTTTCTCTGGCCTTTTATAATATGTGAAACGCAATTGAGGATAGTCATTTCTATGTGAGGTTGAATGGCTAAATTAATATTTTAAAACAGTCAGACTTCATTTTTTTCTGTTTTCTACCATTTTCATGAAATAAGCAAAATAGACAATGGCTTCTAATCTTTCCTAGCTTAATGCAGATGCCGAAAGAGAAGAAGAAGAGTTTGAAGACAACATGGATGTTTTTGATGACAGCAGCTCCAGCCCTTCTGGCACCTTAAGAAATTACCCACTCACCTGCAAAGTTGTTTATTCCTATAAGGTTTGTATCTTCCCCCAAACGTTGGTGCTGGTAAACTGTGGCAGCCCTAAACTCATGAGACCGTGTCTGCTTACACTGTGCTGGCTAACCTAGAGCCGCTGTCTGTTGAGAGCGGCGGGAACCGTGGAGTCTCTACCGTCAGCCTTTTCTACCCTGATACTCGGAGCTATCCAACTGTACACTTGGTCATTTTGAGAGTTCTTGTTTGTTTTAGGGTTTCTTTGTTTTCCTGTGTCATAGGAACCATATTCACTGTGAAGACTATATAGCACTCCATGGCAGAGCAGCAAAGCACTGAGCATAGTATCTGGCATCCGATAAATTCTCAGTGGCTAGAGCTCATAACCCAGCTTGGCACAGACCCTCCATTAGGACACCCCTCAAGATTAAGACTAGAGAAAAAAATGTCATGTAGAGCGGTTGTAGAAAACAGTCCAGTCCAGTAGCCAGTGGCTGCAGTTCAAATTCCAGGAACCTCTAACCCTGCCTCCTGAACACCTTTGTACTGGTCATCCCTTCCGCCTAGAGCTCTTATCTCCTCAAGTCTCAGCTGCCTGTCTCTCTCCTTGCAAGAGACATGGCTCAGCTACTGGAAGCTATTCTTCCTCTTACAGAAGACAATAGTTCAGTTCCCAGCATCCACATAGGGCTTGTAAGTCCAACTCTAGACCTCTGGCCTCTAAGGGCAACTACACTTATACCCACACACATAATTAAAATAAAATAAATATTTTTTTATTTATTTCCTTTAAGAAAGGAAAGAGTACCTCCTAAGATCATCCCTAACAGCCTGCTCTGACTCATTGCCCTCTTTCATTTATTGTGACAGTCATGCATTGCTTAACAGTGGGTAATACATGCTGAAGAATGCAGCAGTTAATGAATTCAGTGTCATGTAAGCATCGTGACACTGAGGGAGCTTCCATAGCCTGATACTAGCGCCTACTACTCACTGAGTTGTGTGCTCTATATGTTTTACTGTTGCTCATCAGGCCATGATGAACAAAGCAAATACGACCAAATCTGGGCAGAGCGCAGGGAGTCTTATGAAAGAAGGGAGTGATAGAAAGACCTGGAGGGGACAGGAGCTCCACAAGGGGAGCTTGTGGAGAACCAAAAAATCTGGCTTAGGGGTCTTTTCTGAGACAGATAATCCAACCAAGGACCATGCATGCAGATAACCTAGAACCCCTGTCAGATGTAGCAATTCAGGGTCCAAGTGGGTGCCCTAGTAATGGGAACAGGAACTGTCTCTGACATGAACTCAGTGGCTGGCTCTTTGATCACCTCCCCCTAATGGGGGAGCAGCCTTACCAGGCTACTGAGGAAGACAGTGCAGCCAGTCCTGATAAAACCTGATAGGCTAAGGTCAGAGGGAAAGAGAGGAAGACTTCCCCTATCAGTGGACCTGGGGGAGGGGCATGGAAGGAAATGAGGGAAGGGCTTACAGCTGGGATACAAAGGGAATCAAATGTAATTAATAAAAATAAATAAATTTTAAAAAAGACTAAATCCAGCATAAGTGACAATGATGCAATCAAAAGGTAGAGTAAGCTTGAGACATACAGAGCTGCTGTCAGCCAGCATTCTGCTTTAAAGTAAATTTTTGTGTGGGGGCAGGAATCCTTTTTTTTTTTTCTCGAGACAGGGTTTCTCTGTGTAGCCTTGGCTATCTTGGACTCACACTCAATTTGTAGACTAAGTTCACTCGCTTTGTAGACTAGGCTGGCCTCGAACTCATGGAGATCCACCTCACTCTCCCTCTGCGGGTGCTGGGATTAAAGGCATGAACCACCACACCCGGCTGGGTAATGAATTCTTACGTAGCCCAAGCTGGCCTCGAGCTCACTTGTAGCGGGGGACCACCTTAAATTCCCAGCCCGACTACCTCTACCTCCCAGGTGTTGGGATTGTATATGTGAACCTCCGGGGCCAGCTCTGCGGTAAGTGATTTGTTTTAAGGAGCACATCACTAAGCAGAATGTAGTAGCACATGCCTAGAGTCCCAGCACTCAGGAGCTTGCATCAGGAAGACAGGAAAGTCAAAGCTAGCCGGGGCCACACAGGAGGTTCCAGGCCAGTCTGAGTCAGAAATGAACAAATAGTAAAGGTGAACACAGACATAGAGCCAGGTGTGGTGACGCCTGTGACCCCAGCACCAGGGAGGCGGAGGCAGTGGGTCTCTGTGAGTGTGAGGCGGCCTGGGCTACAAAGCCCATGACAGCCAAGGCTGCACAGAGAAACCATGTCTTTAAAAAAAGAAGAAACAGAGAGAGAGAGAGAACAGTATATTTGTAAGCCATTGCCATACCCTATTGTCAAGTGCTGTCTACTTTGCATAACTGTGTGCCATACTTCTGTATGACTGGCAGAGCAGGAGTGTTCATACAGTCACTGCCACGAGTATGTGAATAGAGTGTGTTACACTATGATATGATACAGAGGAGACCAGGAAGGGAAGGGAAGAGAAGTGCTACAAGGATGTAAAGTGAATAAAAATTCTACACACACACAAATGATGGCTACAGCATTATTAGGTGACAGATTTTCACCTCCATTGTAATCTCCTTTCTGAGATAGGGTCTCGCCCTGTAGCCTCTGACACCTTTGTGAAGTCCTGCCGCAGTCTCCCGAATGGTGGGGCTACAAATACATGCCTGACTTACACTGTAGCCTCACAGCGCCAGTGCATGTGTTGAACATCACAAAGCACATAATCGGCCATTTGTGACCAGCTAAACTGCATCTTGCCCATTTTCCCCTCCCTTTATCTGGCTCCTCACTGAAGATCCACAACACAGAAGCCTTGTGTGCTTTGTGTGTGCTCAGCACCTGACAGTGCCCGGGCACAGGGAATGATTGTAGGATGAGAACATGAAGAGTGCAAGGAAGGCGTGAACAAACGAGTTCTTCTCTGACCCCCACCGCACTAGACACTGAAGAGGGCAATGCCAGAGGCGACAGGGAGAGGATAGAGAGCATTTCCACTGTTGCACACTGATGGTCCACCTCCGTGCCGTGTGCTGAGACTCGGCTGACTTCTGCTGCTTAATACCAGTAATGTGTGGCTTTTTTGAGTTTGACATCCATTTGTTGAATTTAAACACGTAATACTTCTTGTTTCCTAAAAGGGTTAGGGCTTTAAGTAATGTAATTTGTTTTAATAATCTTCCAAAAATTTGGAATCGTCTTCTGAGATACTTGAAAATGTCTTCCGAAGTATAAATCTCAAAGTATTTCCTGGTGTTACTTCATATTGTTATATTTATTTGAGAGTTCCAGAAGTAACATTTGTGATACTTAAATGGAGAATCCTAAGTCCCCATCTGATTTCAGACATTTCATATTCTTCTCTATCTCTTCTGCTGCTATGTCCTGTCATTTCACTATGTCCTTGGTAAACCAGATCAAAAGTAAATTAGCTCAGTAGTAGAAAACTTCACTAACATGCAAGACTCTTAGTTCAAATCTCCAACCCTGGGGCCAGTGCTTGATCCCTAGAATCAAGCACAAAAAGAGAACTGATTACCAAAAATGCACAGACATACATGTAGACAAAACTCACATAAACTATTTTAAAAGAACTGTGTGGGTCATGCCTTTAATGCTAGCCTGTGGAAAGAGAGGCAAGCAGGTCTTTGTGAGTTCCAGGCCAGCATGATCTACAAGCTGAGACTCTTAACTCGAAGAAGAAGAACAAAACCTTATTATCAAAGTCAAATACAATGGAAGAATACCGGGGGCCAGAGAGACCACTCAGGGTGAGAGCGCTGGCTGCTCTTCCAGGGGTCCTGAGTTCAATTTCCAGCAATCACATGGTGGCTCACAACCATCATTACTGGGATCTGATGCCCTCTTCTGGCCTGCAGGTGTACTTGCAGACTGAACATTGTATACATAATAAATAAATCTTTTTTTTTTAAAGGAAGAATTGTATGTATATCCACAATCTGTACACCTCCTTCAGCCTTTTACAATGAATAAGCATGACTTTTTTTAAACCAGAAAAGCAAAATACAAAAATTTAAATATAAGTAGGAGTGGATTTCTGACTTACTGAATAACTTAGTAGCTATTTATTAAGTACTTGCTGTCTATTGTTGGGCTGCGAGAAGAAAGAAGCATAGCCCTGCTTTAAGTCATCCTAAAGGAAACCCACAGGGATGAACAACTGGCTGGAGTGGCATGCCTGGACGTCAGTGTCTGAAACATACAGAAGTCTCATAAAAGTAAAAGGGGACAAGCAAGTGGCTTGTGATGGCTGTTCTGGGGAAACATACAGGCTGTGCCACAGAGCAAAAGTAATAGAACCGTTTGTGTGTTCCTAATCTCTTCAGGAATTCTATAAGGAAAAGATTATCAGATGTCCCGTTCATTTAACATGTGAACAACTCTATGTACCAGCAATGTTTTTTTGTTTTTGTTTTTTCTATATAGAAATGTGGCATTGACCAAGAACCTCTGCCTTTAATGGACCTTACATTCTAGTTAGGGTAGGAAGAACCCTAAAGATCAAAGACATTTGTTTTATTTTTTATGTATATTTTGTCTCATGTGTTTCTATGGACCACATTTGAGCCTGCTGCCTGCAGAGGCCAGAAAAGGGTGCCAGATTCCCTGGAACTGGAGTTACAAACAGTTGTGAGCTGCTCTGTGAGTGCTAGAAATTAAACCCTGGTTCTCTGCGAAAGCAGCCAGTGCTCTAACAGCTAAGTCATCTCTCTACCCTCAATGACGTCTTACAGTCATTTGCCTCATAGAGATAGACTGAACCTGGCCTTAACACTTAGAGCAATCTAACCCACTCGTTAGAAAGACAGGAGGGCTGGCAGACAGAGAACAAAGGGAAGAACAGAGGCAAGGAAGAACAGTGTTCGGAGAAGAGGAAAATGTCTACTGGCTCAAGGCTTTGAGAGGCCCCTAGAGCCTCCTTCCTGCAGATCTTACATTCTCCAGTGTTTTCTTCTTTTGTACTGCTGCAAGGCTGGACTTCCGTGGATTGTCACAGGACAACAGTATGTTTAGAGGTGCTCTGAGCCCCTTGGTAGTGGTGTACAACTTCAGTCCTAGCACTCAGGAGGCAGAGGCAGATGGAGCTGTGAGCTCAAGGCCACCCTTGTCTACAGAAGTGAGTTCCACAATAGCCAAAGCTAGAAACCTAGAAAGTTAACACACAGAGAAACCCCATCTCAGAAAACACCAAAAGATTAAAAATAATGACAGTAAAGGTGTTGTGTCCCCTCCTGCCCTGTCCTCACACACACTTGAGTCTGGGTGTGCTGGCACTAAGTCTTGCGTGTACTTAGGAAAATGACTTCATTACAAAGGTGCCTTTTGCTAGTGTATTTACTAGTGTTTTTGGTTGGTTGTATTTGGTTTTTTGTTTCTTTGAACCAGGATGTCACTTTGTAGCCCAGGCTGGCCTGAAAGTCCTCTTCTTGTCTCAGCCTGGGATTATATCATGTGTCACCCAGCCTGGCCCACAATAACACAGAGTAACAGAGTACAGACAAAGGCGCAAAATAATACAAAAATCCACGGAAAAAAATATGAAAAGTAAATGAATAGTTGTCTTCGTATTTTGAAGTCAGAGGTAATGTACTTAAAATCTGTCATTCGAGTATTCTGAATGGTCCTTCATCTTCAGTCCTGCTTCTGTGTCAAAAAGCTGTGGCATCATCCATAACCTGAGTTTTAATGAAATGGGAAATAAGTCTCAGGAAGTGACTCAGTTTCGACACCAGCTGTGTGCAGCATACCAGTGATTCTAGCACTCAGGAAGTGGAGGCAGAAGATCAGAAACTCAGGGTCCGCTGGTCCTCAGCTACGTTCAGAAGAGAAGTCAGCTTGGGTCATATGAGACCCTGGATCCAAAACAAAGAAAATATGGCTCACTTTATTACCTTTTTGTTTGTATAATTTGGAGATATTTTATACTTGATAGTGAGATTTGAAGAAATGATGAAGCCTTGTGTGGTAGTGCGACTTGGGGAAAGCTTTGAAGGCTTTTTACTGGAGAACCAAAAGACAGATGTCACATGTGTCAGACAAGACCTTCAGGAAGCCTTGGTAGAGGCGCTCTCTGTGGAGTTCCCTGTGGAGCATCTGAGTTTCCTCCAGAGTCTGTGTCTCAAAAGCAGACCTGGTAGAAGGTGCCAGCTGAGAACGTAACTCAGCTACAGCTAAGTAGATGAACATCCCGTGTGGATAAGCTCAGTCCGCCCCTGAGGGTGGAGCGAAGTCCAACCTCAGTCATACTTGCTCATACTTTTTCTTTCTGCCACAGCTTTACAGTGGTTCCAGAGGAGCCCTAGGCATTTCTCAGGCAACACACAATCCATGTACATGGTGTCTGCATTCCCACTGCATGCACTTCCGTTCAAGTGCCTTCTCCGTTACTTACGCCTCCCAGGTGATCTTGGTTCTGTGCTTATATTTGCCAATGACCACCATTCTTCAGAGAATGGCAAGATTGACATTTGGAGTAAATGGAGGTGTTATGCTGAATAACTTATGGCAGATAGCGAGCTGGAGCCAACATCCAGGCCCTCTGCTTCCAGCCTGGCTCTCTGCTCACTGAACCTGATTACCTCTTGAGGATCTAATTTCTGTTGCGGTTTTATTTTGTTTAGCTTTCAGAAGTAAAACTTCACCTCATTATGATAGTTTTACAACACTGAAATTTTGTTTCTCAAAATCATTTCAATATTTCGATCCCTGGCTTCTGTTATGACCAGCTCACATCTGCTCTTTATCTAACCTTTTTGATTTTGTCCATGGCCATCCTACATTGCAGGCTTCTCAACCAGATGAGTTGACCATTGAGGAGCATGAGGTGTTAGAAGTGATTGAAGATGGAGATATGGAAGACTGGGTAAAGGTATATTCCTTTGCTCATATCACCCCCTTCTTGTGCTGTTTTAGGCATTTGTTTTGGTTCTTGGTATGCTCTGTCCAAACTGTGTATACAAAGCTGTTTTTCCCCTTTCTTTTACACAGGCTCGAAATAAAGTTGGCCAAGTGGGTTATGTGCCAGAAAAGTATCTACAGTTTCCCACCTCGAACAGCCTGCTGAGCATGCTGCAGTCTTTGGCTGCTTTGGATAGTCGGTCACACACGTCCAGCAACTCCACAGAAGCAGAACTTGTTTCAGGCAGCCTGAATGGAGATGCCAGTGGTAAAGACTAAATTAAGACACTCAATCTGGTCATGGTTTTGAGCTAAACTAGTACCTGGAAGTAAGCCTTCAACGGGATTAAAAAGCACTTTATGTCCTATGTCTTCCTATACTTGATAGCACTAGTCCTGTTTAGTAGAAGCATAGTTACTTTCAGGGAGTAAAAACTCAAAACTTACCCTGTCTTGTGTGGTGCTCACTAGCTGTCATGGAGCAAAAGTAGTTGTAAAATCAGTCCATCTAGCTAGACACGGTGCACACCTGTTATTCTAGTAGCTAGGAGTTTGAAGCAGGAGGATTGTTGCAAGTTTGAGATCAGCCTGGGCTACAGAGAAGACCTTATCTCAGAATCAAGGACAAAAACAGTACATCTGTCTGTCTCTTACCAGCTTGTCTTTCTCTTGCTTCCAGTCTGTTTTGTGAAAGCACTTTATGATTATGAGGGCCAGACAGATGATGAGTTGTCCTTTCCTGAGGGAGCAATTATCCGTATATTGAACAAAGAAAACCAAGATGATGATGGCTTCTGGGAAGGAGAGTTCAGTGGGCGAATTGGCGTTTTCCCATCGGTGCTAGTGGAAGAACTCTCAGCCTCAGAGAATGGCGACACTCCATGGACAAAAGAGGTTCAGGTACATGAGAGGGAAAAGATAGATAAGCCTCACTTTCATTCTGCTCCTTAAGAGCCAGGTGTCTACACAACTGCGTTTGGAAAACTAGAAGTTTGTCAGGACCTTGTAGAAAATGACCATCTTACATTTCATTCTCTTTCCCAAATTATTTTCTCTGACTTCATTAAATTACGAAATCTCATACGACATTTTAAAGATGGTTTTGCTGGAGAGAAAGAAGCCAGGCTCGGGGTGTATTGTCTTCAGCCAGCTTCCGCAGTCTGTCTCTTAACCCAGCCCCTCTAACTCATGACAACTCTCCCAGAGGTTTAGGGGCTCAGTTTCCCTACCACAGCGAAGTGTGGTTTACAGGAAAGTGTCAGTTTGATTTGTACTCTGGGGGGCTGTGTCCCAGCAGGCCTGGCAGAGGGAAGGGTAAGGCATGTGACTGTGACTGCTTATTCTGACATGTAGAAAAAAACCTAGGGAAGTCAGAAACTCAACCAATAATTTTGTCTTCACACACAGACACCATTTGTCCCCATTTTATTCCTCACGGATTTAACTGAATTGCCTAATAGAGAACTACAGAGAATGGTTTGACTTGGTAACTGTTTAATATAGAGTCAGTAGAATAATTAAGCACAACACAAAATTGAAGCTTCAGGGTTTATTTTAGGTCCATTTGCTTCTATGAGCTGACAAGTGTTAACAAAGAAAGGGAAGCGTGCCAAGGCTCTCCTTCCTGAGAAGACCTGTAACTCTGCCTCCTTTGCTGCAGATCTCTCCGTCCCCCAAGCCGCACACATCCCTGCCTCCGCTGCCACTGTATGACCAGCCTCCCAGCAGCCCTTATCCCAGTCCAGACAAGAGGAGCTCCCAGTTCTTCCCCCGGTCTCCGTCAGCCAATGGTAAGAGTCCCAGGCACATGCCCGTCAGCACTTATATCTACACGAGCATCATAACTGTTCCTTCATCAACCTCTTGGATTCTCTCCCTTAGAAAACAGCCTTCATGCTGAATCACCAGGATTCTCACAGGCATCAAGGCAGACTCCTGACACCTCATATGGCAAACTTCGGCCTGTAAGTCTCCTATCTTGAAGGGTTATAGGTTGTGTAGTTCTTCCGAATTTAAAATGATAGATTCATTTTTTTCCCATGGTTTCTTTTGTTACTGATGCCATGCAATGGTTTGGGGAAGAAAAAGAACTATAAGAAAGAAAGGCTGTAAAATGAGCTGGATGTGGTGATGCATGCCTTTAATCCCAGCACAGGAGGCAAAGGCAGGTGAATATCAGTTCTAGGCTACTCTAGTCTATGTAGCATATTCTAGGCTAGACTCTATCTTTAAAACGAAACAAATGAAAAAAAAAAAGTGTTGAAGAGATGGCTTAGCTGTTAGGATCACTTGCTGCTGTTGCACAGGGCCTGAGTTTGGCTTCCAGAACCAACATGCGTGGTGGTTCTCAACTTCTGCAGCTCCAATCCCAGGAGTCCAGTGCCCTCTTCTGGCCTTCTGAGGCACCAGGGAGGCACTTGGTACACATACATGCATACAGGTAAGCACTCACACACACAGCTCCAAATCATTTCTACAAAATAGTTCACCCCATCTACACTGGGACTTTCCTCACCGAGCCAGCGGAAGACCAGAGTGTAGCTGTACCGTGCGTAAATACAAACATAGCACAATTGCGAATTGAAGCACTTTCTTAGCATTTGTTAAGAATCAACTTTTCAGCTGGATGTGGTGGCACACCTTTAATCCCAGCACTCAGGTGGCAGAGGCAGGTGGAGCTCTGTGAGTTTGGGGCCAGCCTGGTCTACAGAAACAGTTCCAGGACAGCCAGGGTTACACAGAAAAACTGTCTTGAAACATCCCCCCAAAAAATGAGAACCCATTTTTCTGAGGAGATGGCTCAGCAGTTACAAGCACTGGCTACTCTTCCAGAGGATCTGGGTTCAATTTCGAGCACCCCCGTGACTGCTCACAGCCATCTGTAACTCCAGTTCCAGGGATCTAATACCCTCTTTTGGCCTTCAGGGACACTGTATGCACATGGGACACAGACATGCATGCAGTCAAACATGCATCATACACATTACAGTATGTTTAAAAGCCAGTGTTTCTGTTCTTGCTTCCTTGAAGGACTTTGAAATAAGATACTTAGTGAGCTCAGAGAACTTAGGTTTGAAGGCTCTATTCTGACAGGCAGCTGCCTCTGCAGTGAGTGTCTGTCGCCTGCTCTCTGCTCTCACCGCACTCTCATCTTCCACCGCACTGCCAGGCCATTGCCGCACAACTGGCAGTCTACAGGGTATGAGACAATTTTATTTCATCCAAATTTAATACCTTAATTCCTTGACCCACTGACTTCACACATTCAGTACATATATATTAAAAACCTTGTTGGAGTTATGGGTCTGTTTTCTAATCCTCATTGTTATGGGAAGACATTATAGGTGAAGAGCAGGACAGCGTTTCTGGCTGCTTATACATTTTTGGTTTTGGTTTTTTGTTTTCTGAGACAGGGTTTCTCTGTGCAGCCTTGGCTGTCCAGGACTTGCTTTGTAGACCAGGCTGGCCTCCACCTCACAGAGACCTGTTTGCCTCTGCCTCCCCGAGTGTTGAGATTAAAGGCATGTGCCACCACCCAGCTTGCTTATAAAACCAGCTTTGCTTTTTAAAGCCTTCCTACTGGCTAGGCAGGATGTCTCCTGCCTGTAATTCCCAACTGTTTGGGAAGCTGAGGTAGAAAAGATTATGAGTTCAAAAGCAGCCTGGATTATAATAAAATCTTCTCAAAAGAAAAACAAATTGTTCTGGCAGCTTAATAAAGAATGTGAAAGGAAGCAGAACAGGTGAGGGGAGAACTGGGCGGCTGGAGCAGACGCTGGCAGCGAGACTGCCAGGTGGCAGGGAATGGGTAAATAGAGGACTTGCCTGTCCATCTCTGTAGGTACACCTCATGGTTCTTTCTCTTGGCTCTAACTGTTGAAGCCATTAAACTTACTCTTCCCAAGCGATCTCATCCACTGTCATGACCATGAAAACCGTTCCCAAGTCAACAATTCCCACATTTATATTTCTCTCTCTTGAAAGCTTCAGGTTTGTGAGATCACAGCTTAGATTTCCCAAACCTGAAAACTCAGCAAAATCCCTTCAGGACTTGTCCCCTCTCCATCTTGCCTGTGTGGGTGAGTGGACGACACGCCATCCTCCATGCCCTGGAATCATTCCTGCTGCCTTACTGGTCCCAGCCCCCTTCCCTTCAACACAAAGACAGTGATGGTTTTGCTGGGTTACTCTCAGTACTTCCACTGCTCTGCACTGTTCAGATTAACATCTGCTTTCACCCCAATGACCAGAACATCTCCAGAGTCATCTTCCAGAGTCCTCTTGCCCAGTCGTTTCTCAAGATGTTGAGACATGTTTTCCCACCCAGATCTGACACTCCACACAACCAACCAAAACCTCTGCCTAGAGAATAAAACCCAAGTTTCTTTTCTTTCTTCTGTAACTTTTTTTTTTTTCCCATATGCTAGGGATTGAACCCAGAGCCTTGAACCTGCTGGGCAAGCACTCTACCTCTGAGCGACATTTCCAGACCTATGTTTTTTGGTTTGGTTTGGTTTTTGAGACAAAAATCTCACTGTATAGGCCAGGCTGGCCTCCATCTTTCTATAATTTTCCTGCTTCTGCTTCTTGCATGCTGGGATTACAAGCATGTACCACCATGCCTGGCTATCCAAATTTCTTACTGTAACTTAATAAAGCCCTTCTCCACTTGCTCCAGCCCACCTCTCCAGCCTCCTGCTGTGGTTCCCTCAGACACACGGTGAAGCAGTTGCGGTCCCTACACTGTGTCTTCTTTTTTGCCAGCCCCAGGCCTTTACTTTGAAGAAAGATTTTAGGACTACAGCAACGCGTGTGCCTTAGGAATTCCAGTGTAACAAGCAATCTGACCTGACATTTCATGCAGAATGGGGCCTGCTGTTCAGGGCAGGGAATACATGGAAAGCTGAGAGCATTTCCGGGGTCCTCAGGTGTCAGTGTCCATAGAGAAGCACCGGAGCTTTCATTGTGCCAGACTCTGAATCAGGAGGCTCACAATCCCATAACTGTGTCTTGCTCAGGTTCGGGCAGCACCCCCGCCGCCCACGCAGAACCACCGACGGCCAGCTGAGAAAATGGAGGATGTGGAGATCACACTGGTGTGACAGCGGGTTTACCTGCTGTTACTGCTACAATCAAGGCCAGGCTTGCAGTTTGGCCAGTCTTGTTTTTAGGCACCTTGCATGATGATGGCTGTTCATGATTTGAACATCAAAACTAAGGAGGATTCTATGTGACTGGTTGGCCTGATTGTGCCTTTTTCGTTGTCATTTTCCATGTCGTCTCTCCTACATAGCACAAATCCTAGTGGGTCCTGGAAGCAGAGGGGAGCAGTTCCCTGTCTTATGGTGGCCCGTTTTTATACGAGACTCAAGGCCAGGTCTAGATCAGGGCACAGACCCAGAATTACCCATCATGTGCACTCGTACAGTATATTACTGCGGCCACGAGACTGTGGCAGAGCTCGTCTTTCTTCAAGTGGATTTTGCTCTTCTGATTAAGAACTAATCAGATCGTGTTGGCTGTATAAGGAAACTAGAGGGATCCAGGAGAGGCTGGCTCCTCCCCCGAGGTTCATCCACAGACCGAAAATGCAACCCTACTGGAAAGAAAGTGGACTGCCTGAGCTTGGCGCCAGTTGCATTAATGCACAGTTCTTCCACAGCTAACGGCAAATAACAGCGTCCTCTGTATTAATATGGATGCCGTTCACTTAGTATTAGTGGGCTAACCTGGAGGGGCTAAAGCCACATCTTGCCCATCACATAGAGTCATAGAAGGGAGGCAGTGGAAGAAGCGGAAGTGGAGCTTCCACATCTGAAATGAGCCACTTTCATGTTCTTTTTGTCTTTGGGTATTTTTCCTCTTGGTTTTTACAGCATATACCCTCTGAGCAGTATCCTTTGAGGCCGAGTGTGTGACTGTATTGAGGACAGAGGCCTGTATTGCTCAGCTTCTCTGCTGGGAAGGCCCTTACATTATTTTATTCCCAAGCCAGAGTCCTGTCCCAGACAACTGGGCTGTGATTGCTGCAGCCCAGCTGTCACCTTCTGCAAGTGCAGCCTCGGGTCCCTCTGCCCTGCAACTTGTCTGCAGTGAAGACCCTGTGGGCCCTGGAGGAAACCCGCCTTCTGTGGGAAGGAGAAAGGACCGCACATCAGCACAGGTGAGGCGAAGGAGACAGCACCTCCTGCAGGTCATGGAAGACCATGTGGTGCTCCCTCTGGCCCCAGCAGCAGGGCCCAGAAGTGCTGCGCACTCTGTGGAATGGAGGTCTTCTTAAAGTGATGTTTGCCAATCCTCTTTTGCCTTGGTTAGGAAATGAAATTCACAGATTTAAAGTTGTATGTTGCTTTGGTATTTCCATCCCTCCTGAGAGTCTCTAAAAACTTGAAATGTTCACACGTCCCCGTGGGATTTTTGACTGATATCGGAGCTGAAGCGATTTTCAGTCATTCAATCACTTCAGCAAAGAATACTCTGATGAATCATCTCCATGGATTTGGATTTGTTTTTTTTTGTTGTTTTTTGTTTTTTTTTTGTTTTTTTTTTTTTTTTGCATTTCTTTATCTGTTGATCTATTTGAGGTCTTTTTATGTTTATCAAACTTATTCTTAAGTTTAAAAAATTAAAAGGGTGTTATAGTATTTTCAAATTTGCTGATCTTCAAAGTGCTTATAACAGAGCAGTTCCTGCCACCCAGTCTTGTATTCTCTTTAGCTAACCTAATTGTCCTTGGATTTGAGTTGCCCATAACCTCAGTGTTTTTTGAACTCTTTTGTTATATTTTAAAATCTTTTTCGGAAGAGCTGCTAATTTTATTTTAAGAAACAAAGTTGTAAAAATATGCCTCCTTTTTAAAAAAATAAAATAACCCTTCTCTCCAGGCCGAATAACCCAGCATCACCATGCACAGGTCAGGGCTCAGAGGGAGCCTCCGTGCAGATGCGCTTTCTTTACAGTGGCTGTATAAAGTTTGTATTTATTATGTATAAAATGTTGAATAATAAAAAATGGAATTAAGTTTTCCAAGTGTCCTGATTTAAAAAAAAAAAAAAAAAGTTGATAAAACAAAACAGGCCTTGGGGGGAGGGGCTTACTTACAAAATACTGAAACACTCCTGGGCCCTGCAGAGAGCAGGAAGTCTACCTAGGCAGCACAGGCTCTGATGCCATTCTTGTCCAGCAAGAGGGAAGGAAAGACCTCTCTGGGGATCAGAACAATTTTTGAGAGATGGCTTTCTCTCCTTTGCTGAGGCAGGTTTTGTTTTTTGCTGTGCTGTGTATGCCAGGCTAGCTGGCACCGTGTTCCTGGACCACCCATCTTTCAGAAGTGCTGGGGTACAGCAAATGCGAACTTCCATACCCTGCCTTTGTTTGCTGCCTGTGGTGGGGATTGAACTCGGGTGGCCAAGCTTGTGCAGCAAAGGCTTTTACTCGCTGAGCAATCTCACCAGCCATGTTTTTGCCATTCTTTTTGATGGCTGCATTCTATTCAGTTGTTTGGCTATATAATAATTCAATCATTCCTTTAGTGAAGGGCATTTAAGTAGTGTCTACCCATTTGCTTCTAGGAAATTGAAACTAAGATTGTTGTGGGCAAATTCCCTAATGTAGAATTTGACAGAAAGGGTATAAATTTACTTTTGTGAAATTTTTGCTAAATTGGCCTCCAAAAGAATGGTAGCAGTTTGCATTTCCACCAACAGCATATGGAGCAACATGGTCTCAGAAGTCAGGTGTAGGCTATTAAATCCTGGCTGTGTCTTGCAGCCTGAGGAGCCTAGATACAAGAAGGACACAAAGTGTGCAGTACAAAGCCGCATACTGTCATCCCTCGGCCTTCAGGACGAGGGGTCCTTTCTTATTTTAAGAAACAAAGTTGTAAAAATATGCCTCCTTTTTAAAAAAATAAAATAACCCTTCTCTCCAGGCCGAATAACCCAGCATCACCATGCACAGGTCAGGGCTCAGAGGGAGCCTCCGTGCAGATGCTCGGATTTCCCGTCCCCTAGCCACACAGGAACAGCAGGATTTGAAGTGCCATAAACCTAGCCGGGAGTGGGGGCACATGCCTGTAATCCTAGCACTCAGGGAGGCAGAGGCAGGAGGATCTCTTGAGTTCGAGACCAGCCTGGTCTACAAAGTGAGTCCAAGACAGCCAAGGCCAAACAGAGAAACCCTGTCTTGGGGGGAAAAAAAGCCATAAACCTGGCAATAACTTTAAGGACACATTCTCTGCAGTGAATGCAGCTGGTTTTTCAAGTCTGACGCTAGTCTTGGAGGCCTGGCCGTTAACTTAGGCTAGAGTTCAGCTAGTTATCCTACCCGAGTGTCACCCACGTGGACTTCCTTGGTTGTAGGAACTGACCAAGCTGTCACTGTTGATTACCTGGCCCCTGCCTCCCCAGGTCCATAAGTCAGAGCAGGAGGATGTTATCAGGCTTACCCCTGCCACTACCTAATGGGCACCCTTCCCTTCCAGCAGCCACTATCCCATCTTTAAAAAGGATGCAATGAGGGTGACTTTGATGGGCTTATCCCATTAAAGTTTTCACCCTAGATCAGTTGAGCTATTCTAGAGGCAGAAAGAAATTACACTAAAGCTTGCAGTGTTTGAAAATAGGCATGGATTTCTTGGCATGGAAAAACAAAAAACAAACAAACAAACAAAAACCTCAGGTCCCTGGACTCATCCCCAGAGACAAGGCAGCCATTATGCTCTGTATCACGATGTTCCTCCCAGGCTGCGCCAGTCACATTGCTCAAGAAGTCCAGCCACAGCTTTAGGATTTGGTTCTAATTACTGCCCAGCTCTCTCTGAGTGGCCTTATGACAGAATCTGTCCACACTAAATCTCTGCATTTATTTAGTTTAAGTTGGTATATATACATATATGCCAGAAATAGAACCAAATTACATAAATTTCAGGTCAGGAAGGGGAAAATTGACATTTTCCCTGAAATCCTGCAACTTGACATCACCAGTTTAGTTTCCCCCTTGCTGGGTTTGCTTTGTAAAAGCATGAGCTGCCAAAAACCACGAGAACACCAAGGCGTGTCTTGTTCCTGGACTATTTGCCTGTGGACCAGTGGCCAAGAAAACACACAGGACTCCTTCATGTTCCTCTCTTCCTTAGAGTGGTAGTCAGGGAACATGTTTTTGGAATGTTAACCCTGATGCATAAAAAAAGGAACCTGTGAGCGAGGACCACAGGCTTGTGTGTGTGCCAAACACACCAGGAAGGGGCAGGGGAAGAACTAGGTGAAGACCCATGGGCACCAACCCCTGCCATGCATGGATTTGCCTGCCATGACCTAAGTCTGGGCCCTTCCTCATCAGTAACTTGTGAGAAGAAAATATCAATTGTCGCAGATCCAGGAGGATTAAATAAGATAATACACAGATGAACTAAAGACAGTGACTAGTGGGTGTACTTCCAGCAGACATGGTACCCATGGTATGTCTGAACCTCATAAGTGGGCCTACACCTGAGGTCAGGATTCCTGCAGCGGCCACCCACAGGGAACTAGGGGGCTCACATCTTGTGGGACAGACTCAAGAATAGGCTTGAGCTAGGACTAGCAATAGGATCCCTACACCAGGACTTGTCTCTTTTCTGTGGGGTCTTAGAAGCAGTAAGGCTTGAGCCTGGGCAGTTCAGCCAGCAGCCCTCAAATCTGTGGGTCAGCCCCTGTGAGACGGTCCACAGTGGGGAGGGGACACACAGCCTGAGGGCCACTGTGGCAAGAGTGGGAGCAGCCACCAACCTGGTTTCCACAAGGCTAGGCCAGTGCCTCTACTGAACTTGGCTCTAGCATTTGGGAGAGTAAGGTTAGGCACGCCTCCATGTACCCCTGGTGAAGGAGCCCTGCCCATTCGGGAGCCTCCACCCTTGAGATTTTGGTTTTATATGGTTCAGAAGTTAAGAGCACGTGCTCTTGCAGAAGATCAGGGTTCGGTTCCCAGCAGCTACTTGGTAGCTCATACCATCTATAACTTCAGTCTAAGAGGATCTGTCCCCTGTGGGCACCAGGCACACACAGTGCACTTACTTCCATGCAGGCAAAATACTCCAACAGAAAATAAATTTCTAAAAAGAAAAGGAGGCTGTGGATTGAGGACGTAGTTGGTAGAGTGCCTTCCTGACCCACATATAGCCGAGGTTCAGTGCCAGTACCGTATTGGGTGGGGCACACCTCTGTAATGGCAGCACTTGGGAGATGGAGGCACAGGCAGGAGAGTCATTTGTTCAAGGTCCTTTTGAGGCTGTTCCAAAATAAACGGCTGTGAGGTGTGGTGCAGAACCACCCAGATGTCTTAGTAGCTGTGTGGCCTTGAAGGACAAGCTTCAGGCCTCTCTTTTCTCACCTGTAGATGGTCTAGCACAAGTGCTGGGGAGGAATAAGGCTGCCGAGAGCAGAGCAAGGCTGAGGCCTGGGTGATCCTCAATAACAGTGGCTACTGGCAGCGTTACGCTTTCCCGGAAGAAAGGCCCCGGAAAACAAAAAACAAAAACCTTCTGCTGACCAGGCAACTAGTGACCCCTGGTGGCCACTGAGCTGCGCCAAGGGGCTGGGCCAAGGCTGACAGTTTGAACTGCTGGAATGTCCCATTCCTGGAACCTTTGACTGCTGAAGTTGCGAAGCAAGAGAGTATGACCACTCGGGAAGCATTTCCTGTGGCTTCTGAGCCAGGCCTGGATGCAAGAAGTACTATTCCTACTCTTCATTTTTAAGAAGGGAGGCAAACTGGAAGTGGGGGATCACGGCCTCTTACCCAGCCTGGCAGGTGAGGGTAAGCTGTTGATAAGGGGATCCCAAAAGACAACCTGAATTGCCGTGGGAGGGACATGGACACTGAAGGCAGAGGAAGAAGCATGTGAAGAACACCAAAGTGCTGCAGTTCTCGGAAGGCAAAGGGGGACTTGTGCCCACGCTGACCCTGCCTGAGGGCTGGGGCTGAAAATGACTGCCATCCCAGGACTGAGGCTGACCAGGGGGGTTACATAACGTGGCCCTGTCCAAAACAACAACAAAAGCTAAGAACACTGGGTTCTGGTGAGGACAAGACTAGGGGAGTAAAGGCACCTTTAGAGAAGCACCAAACAGAAACCCCAGTGATGTGAGGGGCAGAGGTAACACGTAAGGGAGGCAGTGGCAGGAGGAGGCCACCTGCCATCTGGAAGATGGAACTGCAGGCCAGGCCATGGTCCTGGTCTCCAGGCAGTCCTCGGAGCGAGTATTCTGATATCACTCTAGTCTATTCACCCTCCATCAGGCCCAGGCCCACAGAGGTCCTGATGGAAAGGGTGAATTTTACTGCTGCTTGGGCCTCTTCATGCTATCCCATAGCTAGGCTGAAACAGCCCCTCACCCAGGCAGAAGTTGCACAAGCTCTATGGACAAAGAAGAGGCCAAGCCTAAGTCTCCCTGTACCCCCAAATGCTTCAAAGAGGCAAGACATGCTTAGATACAATTTTTAGCACTCTGAAGAGAGTAAACATAGGTTCTTTAACATCGTAGTTCCTAACGCACACTTTGATTTCAACAAACAGGCCAGGTCCTGCCAGGCCCTCGCATGAAATCTACAGCGACCCCAACCCTGGCTCTGGGATCTTGAGCAGAAGGAAGCTGTTCTCCGGCTTCTGGCTTCAGAGTCCAACCCATACAGGGCAGTGGTGCCCCTAGTGCCAGAGCACCACCTTCCTGCCTTGGTCCACACTCACAACATGGTTCCCAGAGATGCACCAGGCCACGGCATTGACGGCAGTGCTAAGGGAAGAAGACAGGCCTCAGGAGGGCAGCAGGGGCAGACGGGCAGCCTGACTGGGGCCCTCGACATCCAACCAACCTAGGCAGTTTGAGAAGCCGCTCTAAGCCCAAGACCATTTCCTCAGCTATGATAAGTGCTCCCAGGACTGTGGGGGTGAGGGGCCCAAATACAAGTGGAGTCTGGGGCCATGTCGGAATGTGGAAGGTATTCATCTGGCAATCTGCTCACCAGTGGGGTCCCTGTAGGCTGCTCTCCAGTTTCCCGGTGTTCACATCCCAGATGTACAGGGCTCCATTTGAGGAGCCTGCCAGTGCATAGCTTCTGTCAGGGCTGTACAAGTCACAGCAGAAGAGGAGAAAGAGTTCAGGAGTGCAGACTCACAAACACACGGGCTACACAGGTATGCCCTCCCAGACGCACCTGAACACAGCTTTGGTCCAGTCAGAACTGCACTTGAAGCCATCTGCCCTGAAGACAGAACAGGGCTGAAGTCAGAATGCAGGCTGCTACCTGTGTTCCAGTCCTCCTCCAGATGTGAAAAGGGGCCAGCACTTCAGCAGGTCCTAGACTAGAGGGGTGTCAGGGAGTGCCGCCCACGCCAGTACCTGAACACCTGTCGGATATTGCTGATTCGCAGGTCGATGATCTTGAGTGTATTGTCTCGGGAACAGCTAAGCAGATGGAGCTGGTCATGGCTGAGGTTCAGGGAGGTCACCCGGCCCTGTACAGGGATGACCTGGATACAGTTGGGTCCCCTGAAGGGGCAGGGGTAGAGAAGGATGAGGAAAAGACATCCTAGGGTACTTGTGACAGGCTGAATGTGTCCACTTGCCCAGCTAACATTCCAGAGGCACGCCAGGGCTTTCACCTGGGGCTAAGGCTGACAAGACTACTGTCCCTTCCCACTAAGCCAGCTCTCTCCATTGAGAGACTGATTTGAGAGCCTTTAAAGACTTGGGTCACTGGAGAATAACAGAAACAATCAATTATCTTGAGATCCTGTCTCGATAAAAAAAAAAAAAAAAAAAGGCTGGGAGCATTCTCCTAGCAGATGTAAATCCCCAGGTTCAACCCTCTAGCCCTGCTTCGCCAGCCATCCATGCCTAATGTTGGGCTTATTACTTTAAAAAGGAACTATTCCTTTGTTACTGTTTTTGACTAAAAGGTGGTGGTAAAATGGAAAAGGTGCTTGTCTGTGTTGGCTATAAAGCCTGGGGAAGAGCTCAGTGCTCACTGAGAACCACTAAGAAGGTGCCACACCTCCGCAGACACACTGAACCCACAGCGACCATGCCCAGCAGAAGCCACAGTCACACTTCCCTAAGCTCCCACAGCTCTTCCTGCCACAGCCAGAGGAAGGAACAAAACCTCAGGGGCCTCCAGCACCCATAGCCCGTGCCCATCACCTGCTGTCCCAGAACCGGATCTTCTGGTCATTGTGGCCACTGATGATGATGTGGTCCCCGCATACCACGTCATTACAGTAGGAGAGTACATTGATAGTCCTGGAACCTGAGGACCAATGAAAAGATCCCAGAGTCTCAGAGATTCCTCAGGAACCACGAAATGTGGAGACTCCAAGGTTAAGCAGGCCAGACTCCTTCCAAGACCTTCCCTGCCTAGGGCTCACGCTACGTCTAATTCACCTACCAAAGACCAGGGTCACCAAGAAAGCAGCAAGCGAGCAGCAGTGAATGAGAAGGGAAACCATTAGAGGTCTGAGCCCAAATGGATATGATCCCAGAGCCACCACCACAGAACAAGGTGAGGCCCCTGGCGTTGGGGCGTTGAGAGGGGGTTGGGGCAGGTATGACCGGTCCTCACAGTAGGCGCGGCCCAGGTCCCACTCCTTCACTGTCCGGTCTCGGCTCCCAGTCACTGCCTGGTGCCTTGTTAGCTTGAATTTGGCAGCCGTCACTTTGTCCTTGTGTCCAGACAGCGTCTCCTGTCCCCATAGAAAGCACAGATTAAGCCAAAATGGCCCCTCTGTATGACCCTTAACCCTTAGGCAGCCTCCCTCGCTGCGCCTCACCTTGGATTGTGTCTCTCCCACCTTCCAGAGCTGGGCAGCCTGGTTGTAAGTAGCTGCCAAAACCTGGGAGCCCTGGAGAGAGGGAATAGGAGAGTTCCTGGGCCACACCGGGCCTGGCAGAGGCATTTGCCCTCAGAGTGTCAGGGTAGAGGCTGCCTCCAAGCTTCCCAGTCACTGAGGCAAGCAGGGGAGCCATGGTTCAGGCAAGTGAGTGTGGCTCTTCCAAGGAAGGTTCAAAGACACCCAGTGTGCCCTCAGGCCCAAAGCCCGCGGCCCAATGTGGAGACTAAGGCAATATAGATGCCATGGGACAAGGTCTCCTTACTGAGGGGTCAAAGTCCACACTGGTGATGCTGCCACCAGCTCCTTCCAGGGTTTGGTTGGCCTTCAGACGACCTGACAGAACACGGGAAAGGACAGTGAAATGAGATTATTAGCCTTACAAAATAGAGGAACTGAGGCACAGAGCAGGAAGTAGAAGACAAGAATGGCTGATCTGGCCTGGGGTCTGGTGTGGAGGCTGCATTTCCTCTAACTGCTGGTATAGCCCTATGGACAACCAGGTAGTTCACAACGCTAGAGAAGACCAGGGAGAAGGGACTGTCCCTAGGTACTACTGCAGGCCAGGTCAGGCAGGCTGGAGACCCACTTCTGGGAAGCCTTCAAGAGTTGGTGTTGAGTTCCCCTCCCCAGAGAGCACAGGGCCTAAAACAAGGTGGACAGTCAGTGCTGGTCACCTCAGTGATTTCTGCTGGTGCAAGTGATACCAGAATAGGATGTAGCCATGCCAGGCACATCGGCACAGAGGTAATACCAGCCCTGGGGGGCAAAGCGTGCAGATTTCTGTTTGAAACCAGCCTGGTCTACATGCCAAGTTCCAGGTCAGCCAAGACTGCCTAGTAAAACCCTATCTAAAAATTAAAAGGTGTCTTGGAAGACCTAGGGACTTGCCTAAGACCTGGCTCTATATGCCTGGAGGACGGGTCAGGGGTCACTACCTCCAACAACAGCCATCTGGGCTTGGCCCTCCCCGTTCTGCAGGCCTGCACCCAAAGAGCTTGTCCTTCAAGCAACGAGCTCAGTACCCATCTTCCCCAGTTCTCTAGCCACTGTCCATAGGACCATCCCAGTGGGGGAGGTGGGAGACAGTTCTAAGACCACAGCCAACCCAGGGTCTCGCTGGGAGTGGGGTCTGCAGAAAAGTGCTGCGCTGGCTTTCAGGAAGGAACCCTTACCTCCCACAACATTCCAGAGGTGGATAAGCCGGTCAGCCCCTCCAGTGGCCAGGAGGCTGATGTTGGGGCCAAAACAAACAGCATTGACCTCAGAGAGATGGGCATCCTGCAAAAAAAAAGGGGGGGGGGCTGGAGATGGCACCCAGGTCTCCCCCACGCGTGCCTCTTTGTACCCACTCCCGGGTGTTGGCAGTTCCCTTTGAGGGTCTTTGCAAAACTGAGTTTCAAACTTGGCCCCAGCAGGTCTTTTCAGCTATGCCCAGACCCCTGCTGCCCCATGCTCTGAGTTGGGTGTCTGCCTCCTATCTCATTATCTCTAGTCTGTGTTCTACTCTAAAATGCTGTGGGGTTCCCACCACAGGCTGCAGGCAAACTCCTCCAGCCTTGCTTCTTGGGCCACCCCTAAACATTCCTATCAGCGCCCCAGGCTTGTGGCCCAACTCCTTCCTTACCAAGATATCCTGAGCCTGGGTAGGAATCTGGGCAGACACACACATGGGGATGCCTTGGTACCGCTGCTCAGGTGCACCCCCCACTGAGTGACCTCTCCTCTTCTTGAAGCTACAAGGGTAGGATCAGAAAAGCACTCAGTAAAACCTGCTGACATGGGGACTTCACGTTCTCCTGAGGCAGCAACAACAAGAAGCAGACATGGCAGGTGGCAGGACATTACCAATGCACAGTGAGCAGGGCTCACAAGCCAGCCTGACCGCCGTGGGGGTGTGGGTGCTGTACATTGAGATAAGCAGACACAAGCAGGGCGGTGGGTGCATAGAAACATTAGGGCTGGCTGGAATTTCAGCCATGGCATTACCACTACTAATCTAAGAAACTGAACAAATCTCAGACATTTCTCAGCCTGGGTTTCCCAACTGAGTGGGAGTTCTTGACCAGTATCAGGCAAGCACTCAGTCCCCAGTCGGGACCCTGGATAAAGACAGAGCATTAGGAAGCTGGAGAGCAGTTATCGGGAGTTGGTCTTGAGCTAGTCACCCATCCTGCCTGTGGAGTCCAACAAGATGCACATACAGACAGGCACCGACGGATGGACAGACCTGGACAGACCGTGGCGAGGCTCAGGAAGCCTTACCGGGAGTGCCAAGCCCTCACACAGGTACACACACACTTACTCCAGCAGCCCCTTCACCACATCCATACAGCGGGACAGTGTCAGAGAGGTGGCTGAGGCAGACCTGGGGCAGAGCGGAGAGACATCCTGAGAGCCCGGCTCGGGTTGTGCTGACCACAGTCACTGATATTTTGTCACCTATATTTTGCTGTCCTCCAAGGAGGCTCATGCTCGCTCAAGGCAGGAACTAGAATTTGACTCCTTGAAGACTAACCCAGGAGGGTGGAGGGAGGGAGAACTTGTCAGTGAACACTTCCCCCAGTCTCCACCCAGATGCTAGAGTCTCGTTCCTGAAGTGCTCACCAACAAAAGCTCCTTAGAGGCCAAGCCCCAGCCGTGGCGAAGGCTACAGAAGAGAATGGTGCTCTCGGCCTGAGATACTACAAGGCTGAGACAGTGGGGGGACGGGACTTCCCAGCTTGCTGAGCAGCCCCAATACACCCAAGAAAGTGTTAATGTCGGGATGTCTAGACTCGTTAGAGTTGCCAAGAATTTGGGGAACCAGCATTTCATGATGTTCTGTTCATTCATTGTACTAGGGACGTAGGTGGCTGAAGGAGAGACTTCCAGAAACGAACCTTCATGCCCACAAATGCGGAGGAGAGGCAGCCCAGTCAAAATGTACTGAAAGCCACATATGCTGCCACAAGCCTATGATCCCGGCTCCTGGGGGCAAAGGCAGCAGAAGCAGGGATGCAAGGTCACCTTGGCCACACACTGAGCTCGAGGCCAGCAGAGGCGCCCAAAGGTTCAAGCCCCCATCTGATCCCAAGTGTGAACACACTGACACAGGCTCACTCAGGTACGCTCCCTAACCTTGCACACGTGCTCATGGCCCTGTGTAGACCCGCATATGCACTCCCATGCTTCCACACACGGCATGGGACACCTCTGTGGCCCAGGGTCTTGTCCACTGCCCTCCCAGTGACACCCTTTCCTAAGCCTAATGGCTCACCCTCAAGAGCCCTGGTTCTTGGAAGTGGAGAATTCAGTAACACAGCCTCCAGGCACTGGAGGTCAGACCAGCACTGGGCTGTACACATGGCTCTCCAAAAGCTGGCCCGGACCCTGGAAGAAACTGTGGGCAGCCTCCTGGGTGGGGGCCGGCTCGGTGAGGGCACCTGACTGCTCACCTGAAAGACCTCTTCCATTTTTCACAAGTCTCACTCTCCAGGAACTCGGGCTTAGCAGCAGGAGCTAGAGTCACAGCCTCTTCCTTGGTCCCACCTTCTAAAGAGTTTGGGATCCTGGGAGAGAAAAGCAGCTCAGGGAGGCCAGAAGAGAAGGCCGCCCCTCCCTGCCACACCGTGGATTTCATGATCACACCTATCTCTACGTGTATCCAGTGGCCTGACCTGTGCACACAGGCCCCGGGGGTACCTGTCGCCACCTGCAGGCCAGCAGGAGTGGGGTGCGAATACACCGGCTCGTGAACACATCCTAGGGCAGCCCCCCAACACTAGAGTCATCCCTGTTCCCTCCCCATTCTTACTCGCTGATGCTCACAGTCCGCTTAGCCGCTTTCTTCAGCTCCTGAGACACCCGAGCCTGGTTGGCCCTGGCAGAGAAAATCACCCTAAAGCTAAAGAAGGTGCTTTACAGCCTAAGCAAGTCCCTTCTGATCAGTGGGAGGCCCTGACCTTCCCCCCTCCCTCCCCCTCCTTCTCCCTTTCCCCCCTTCCCCTCCTCCCTCCCTCCGCTCCCGACCTTTCAAGCGGACTGAGTCCACACTGCCTCCCAGTCCATACTGCGTGGCCTACTACCGACGGGGCGTGGCCCAGAGCCTTCACCTCTCTCGGCGCTCATTCCGCAGATTGCGCTCGGCGGCGGCGTGCGCCTTACGCTGCACGAGCCGCTCCAGCAGGTCGCGCGCCTCCTCCTGGAGCCTGCGCAGTGCCGCCTCCTGGTGCGCAGCTTGCTCGCGCAGCGCCTCGTAGGCTTCCCTCTGCGCCGCGTTCTCCGCCCGCCGGTCTTTGAGCTGCTGGGACTCGCGTGCTCTCGCTTCCTGTAGCTGCCGCACGCAGGCCTGCAGGGCCTCCAGCCTACATAGCAGAGACATCAGGCGGTGGCCCGTGGGCCCTCCAACCCCCAAACGCAGGTCTAGGGAGCGTGTGGGGACCAGGGGAAAGCTCTTCGCATCCCCTAGTCTAGGGCAGAGGCCAGCCCGACCCTCGTCTCACCGGCCCCGCCGCTCCTCCAGCTGTGACTGCAGGGTTTCTAGGGCTTCTCTCTTCTTCACGACCTGGTAGGCCATCTGGGGAGGACAAGGTGGCCTGGGCGCCTTTGCAGGACCTAGCCAGCCACCACCCCGCTGCCCCGTTCCTGACAGGGAAGCCCAGGCTGAGATAGGTTTGGATCTTGTATGAGGATGCCCTGCAGCTTTATGGGATAATTGCCACGCCCGGACAATCCGACCCCTAAGTGTCAGTCCTAGCGGTGTCCTTTATTTTCTCGGTGCCGCTGCGGTAGATAGTGAACCTGCAGCGAGAGGAACCTGCCCCAGTTCCTACCTGCAAAATGGCAGGGGAGGGCTTTCCTAATCACAAGGTAAGTATCAGGAACTTAAAATGATGCAGACTAGCAGCTCGCACTTGTGCTACACCTGGTCCCAGCGCTCTCCACACACTGACTCATTCTCCGTGACGCCAAAGGAAGCACTGCCATTTTCATCCAACACACGAAGTTGCCTCAAGGGTTAAGTGACTTACCCAGAGTTACACAGCCAAGTGGCAGACCTGATACTTGAACCCAGGCCACCTAATTACATTTTGCTCCATGTGAAGTACCGGTGTACTTAAGAAGGTGCAAGGGGCTTGAGTTCTATTTCACATCCCCCAACATCTGGCGTCCCAGCCCATCCCCCACTACTGGCCTACCCAGGCAGCTCTCAGAAGAGAAGCACACACGACTAAGAACGCTCCAGACTCAGTCCTGTTGCTGTGGGGTGAGGACAGTTCAGCATTCCTTCAGCTCTCGCTAAGAACTGAGAAAGCTGCAGGGATGCGGCCCCCCTGGGGGGATGGGGGGGAAGCACAGCTTTGCCCTGGGGAGGAGCCAGGGCGACCTGCGCTCACAAGTGTGAGCAGATCAGGATAACACCTGTGGCTCAGGAAATGACGGCAGCTGGGGCCTCCTCTCACTAACTTGTTCCTAATTCCTTCTTCCCAGGGCTGTTCACCTACTTTGACACAACTCCTCATGTGAGAGGCCTGGAGAGCAACCCTGCACAGGCAGAGGGGGCCCGCCCATTCCTTCATAACCCAATTATAACATTTACCATTTTTTTTTTCATTTCTTTTTTCAAGACAGTGTTTCTCTGTATAGCCTTGGCTCTCCTAAAACTCACGCTGGCTTTGAACTCACAGACATCCACCTGCCTCTGCCTCCCAAGTACTAGGATTAAAGGTGTGCACCACCACCACACCAGCTCAGTTATCATGTTTAACACTGAGGAAGCCAGTTACCATCTCCACTCCCCTGACCTGTCACTTGCTTTCAAAGTTCAAATGTTAGAGGTAGAAACAGATTAGGGGGCGCCCGGGGTGAGAGATGTTCAGACCTGACTAAAAAGGGGTAGTAAGAAAGAGACCTCATAAACAAACCTTGTGTATCATGGTGGCTACACAAATCTACGTGTGATGATGTCGCACCACCGTCAAATTAAAAGCACCCAGCCCTCAGGGGAGGGGCTCTCAAACATCCCCATAACCCACTCCCACCTTGTGTCGGGCAGGTGAGGCATGCTATGACTCCACAGAAGCCACGGGGCCAGGTCTTGTTTATGGCCACGCTCCCTGTTCCTTGGATTGCCAATAAAAGGTTGTTGAAAGAATGAACGAAGATTCACCGAAAGTGGATTTGTGTGGGTAAAGGCTGGAGTCCAGGGCCCACACCTCTAAGCCCTGTATACTCCTCTGTGACTATAAAGTTGTGGAGGACTGACTGACAAAATGCAGCAGATGCAGTACCATTCACTTTCTGGCTTCTGGCGTCTCTCCCTACCCAACATTCTCAGACCCCCATCCTGCTTACCTCACCACAGACCAGCTGCAGCCCCTTCTCCTCCTCCTGCCACTTCACCCTCAGAGATGCTGCTGACGAGACCTGGTCAGGGACAGGCCCTGAGAACTCCCCCCTGACAATGAAAGAGGAAAATTCATGCCCCCTCATACCAGCCCAGTGACCAAAGAATACGCTAAGAGTGGCCCCATTATGAGCTTGAGGAGCCATTTGCTTTCTCTTGGGGTAGGTGGAAGCCAGTCAAAGAGAGAGCAGTCTCGGAAATAAGCTGCCCATGACCCCTCTGCTCTAGGATGGTCCAGACCTGGGCCCCTGCCAGGGACACTCCTTAAGAAGCACCTGCCAGCACAACGGCACTTGCTTCCGTCCCCGGAACACAGAGGCTAATAAAACAGTATTCTGAGCCCCAGGCCAGCTGGCTGAGATAATGAGACCCTGTAAAATTAGCTCAGGGTTAGAAAGATGGCTCACTCGGGACACTGCTTGTCACACAAGAATGAGGACCTGAGTTTGGGCCCTGGCACCTACAACAGAGAACCTGGCATGCTTTGCCAGGGCTGAAGAAGTTGAATCAATCAGTCGGCTACAGGTTCAGGGCAAGAGCTTGTCGCAAAAAATCAGGTGAAACATAATTAAGGTAGACACATGATGTCAACCTCTGGCCTCCACAGATGCACATTCAAATTGCACATAAACACACAAGAGGGAGCCAGGTGTGACATGGTGGTACACACCTGCAATCCCTGAGGCGGGGGCAGGAAAATCAGGAGTTCAAGGCCATTGGCAGCCCACCAAGGCTGCATCATCTTAACAGTTCTGTCTCCAACCTATTCGCTGCTTTTGTCTTCACCCCGTTTGGAATAGGCAGCGAAACCCTTTTTGTAGCTATCAGGTGAGGAACAGAGAGAGAGAGAGAGAGAGAGAGAGAGAGAGAGGAGACTCAGAAAGGGAAGCAGGAGTCCAGGACTGGACAGGAGGCAAATGTGCAGAGTCCAGGAAGAACATATGAAGCAGCTGGCTTGTGGAGGACTCAAGGGGCTGTCTCCTGCCCCCCTCACGTCGGCAATAGCTGCCGGCTAGTAAAGGGGCCTGGGCTGAGCATGACAGAGGCACAGCAAAGAGGCGGGCCCCAGCAGCCCACCAGCATCGCGCACACACTCACCAGGAGTCCTGATGTGGGGTGGAGGAGGCATCCTTTGGTTCTGACTGCAGCTTTCCTGAGAACTTGGCTAGCAGTTCAGCCTTCTCCAGGAGATGGTTATCTGGGGATACAAGAGGGCAAGCCTGTGGCAGAGGCAGACGCCTGCCAGCAGACCCTGACACAAGTGTTAGCTCAGGCTGGGATGGCTGCAGAGGTCCTGGGAATAGGGGCGCTCCTAGGGGCTGGACTCTGTCCCTTCCTAGGGCATTCCTGTGTCTGGTAAAGCCTCTCCATAGCACTGGCCCACAGGCCCACTCAGGAGACAAGGACAGAAAGACCACACTGCTGGGGACAGACATGGCTAGGTAACATTGGAAAGGGGGCGGAAGGGAAGCAAGGAGCCTGGGATTGATGCAGAGGCAAAGTCTGGATCCAGAGTGTGATGATGCAAACAAGGCCACCTGCCTGTGGCCTCCAACAAGTCACTTCCCCTTCCAGGTCTCTAAGCTTACAATGAAGTAATTCTCGCTTCCACCCGGTAGCTTTCCCCCAGGTCAATACTGAAAGTCCTTGAGCAATTACCTAACAAATTTCCCCAAGTTAGGTGGTTTGACCTTAGACCCCTCCCCATCCACACCCCTTTCCAGTCGTTTCCGCTTTTTTTTTTTTTTTTTCCTAACAGTTCCGGGGCAGACTAGGGTCCTTGTCTCCCTTCCCTCACTGTCTACCTTAACTGAGGTTCCTGGGCCAGGCCTAATTCTCAAAACTCTGCCCCAGACCCCAAGATATTGCCAGCGGCCCCCTCCCGTCCCTCCCGTGCCCCCAGCATTCAAGGTCACAATATCCCTCATTTGCAAGTAAAAGATCTAAGGTTAAGGACTTGAACTACCCAAGACCACACAGATTCTGAATGGCCTTAAACCACAGCCCGAAGTCCCCACACTGGCAGCTCCCAAAGAGTTCTTGGGAGCGGCCCCTCCCTCAAACCGGTCGTCCCGCGGCCCTTCAGAGCAGTTGGAGAAGTGAAGCCGCCTGGAGGCAGAGGTAAACAACCTCAAGAGAGGGCCAGCCGCTAGAATGCTCCAAGGAAAAACAAGTTTGACTGAGTAGGCACACCAAAATTAGCACTCTGAGGGGAAGCATAGGGGCTGTGGTTAGACTTTCAGCCCCGAACGTACAGTAAATACAGATGCACTAGGTGGATCTCAGCCACACCCCCTCTTGACCAAATTGCCCAGAAATAACCGTGTGAGAGCTGAACTTCCGCTGGCGCGACGAGCACCCAGAAGCAGCTCCGATAGGCACTGAGGTGCTCCACGAACCAGTGTCAGGATAGCCTATCCGTAGCAGAACCTACCAGGGTTTCGCTCCCTCCTCTCGGGCCACCATGGCTGCTCTGGCCACGCCTGCCTTCCTTAACTGGACTCTGGGGAGGAAACGAACTGGCCGGGTCCTGCCCTGGGGACCGCCTGAAAAGGGACACTCGGCCAAACTGGCCCTTGGAGACGGAGCGTGTGTCTGGGATGCTCAAGGGAGGCAGAGCTGCGCCTCGAGGGCTGGAAAGGGCAGGAGGGTCCCTGCCTGTCCGGAGAGGGGCGTAACGGGGTCCAGAGGCAAGGCCGGGGATGGAGACGGGGCGGCCGCCCCGAGCCACCTTCCCAGCGGCGGGAGCAGCCCTCCCCGACGCCTCAAAGCCGTCCTCCCTGAGCCCCGGGGCGCACTCACACGCTGGTACCAGCTCCAGGAAGAGGGCCTTTTGCGTGCGGTCCCGGTGCCGCAGCTGCCGCACGATGTGGCGCTTCCAGCCCGCGGCGGGCGCGCGGGGACCGCAGGGGGCACCGGGTCCCGCCATGGCCGCCGAGGCCCGAGCGGCCGCGCTCGGCTCCGGCCGGCGCAGGCGGGGCGGGGCCTCCCGGGGGCTCCGTGACGTCGGGCGGCCGCGGCGGGGATCCCCGGGCAGAACCAAACCGTCTGTGGGGTAGAGTGGGACGCCCGAGGCCCGTGCGGCCGCAACCGCGGCCCGGCCAAAAGCTTCTACCTCGAAGGAGCGCGTTTCTATCTCCCTAAGCAGCGGGGACCGCAGCCTCCCTGACGCCTGTGGGCGCGTCCGGGGCGGGGCTTCGGGGTCGCGTTCCTTAACCTCGCCCGGCCTGGACCAGTGTCTGATGCTGAGGATGCTTCTCAGCATGAGAAGCAGGACCCACCTGAGTTCCACGAACAGGCCCCAGGCCTATTTGATGACATAAAAATTACCACTGCAGGACGGAGGTGGGAGTAGCTCAGCGGTAGGGTTCTTGCTAAGCCTGCACGAGGGCCTAGATTCGAGGACCCGCGTTTCAGAATTGTTAGGACAGGAAGCAGAACCGTCTGTGGGAGAAGCAAGATTAGAGGCTCCCTTGGTAACAAAATTTAGGGCTCTTAGAAAAGGCTCAGTTTATCTGGGAGAGGATCAGAGGAAACAAGGGGCTTGCTTGCCTGAGACTGCCGGCAGCAGGTACCCGAGCTACCTCACTGCCTTTGCAACGAACTGTGCCCAGTGGCCCTGCTGGAACTCTGGCTCTGCACATCATATCCAGGAGCACTTCCTGGACCCTACACAGAGCCAAGGCTTCTGTGACACCAGCCTGCCTCTCCCCAGCCCCACCGTGAGCTGCATCTTTCAAGTAAGAAGTCATGTCGAGGGCAAGTTTCCTAATACTTTTTAAAGATTTATTTTTAATCGTGTGTGTGGTTACATGCACATGAGTTCAGTGCCTACAAAGTCTGGGGGCATCAGAACCCTTGCGACTAAAGTTACAGGCAGTTGTAAGACATCTTATGTGGGTGCTGGGAAATACGGCCTCTAGAAGAACAGTATCTGATCTTTAATTGCTGAGCAATCTCTTCAGCACTCCTAGTGCTTTTTTGACTCACAAAAAAATTTAAATTTTTGAATGGTAGAAGATTCAAAAAGGTGTGGTGTCATACTTCCAGCTCTAAAGTTCTTATTTATTTATTTAGATTTTTTTTTTAACCCACTGAGTTAATGTGAATGACTGGAGCCATCCACTGGGGCATGGGGAAACCTACTAGTGGGACACACCCTTAAATTTTTATTTCAAAATGGGCAGTGGTGGCATATGTCTTTAATAGCAGCACTCGAGAGGCATAGGCAGATGAATCTCTGAGTTTGAGGCACGCCTGGTCTACACTGGTCTACAGAGTGAGTTCCAGGACAGCCAGTGTTAGGCAGAGAAACAGTGTCTGGAAAAACTAGAGGGAAGGAAGGAGGAAAGAGAAAGACCAAATGCGATGTGATCATTCATGCCACTGTGGCGAGACTATCTTGTGTATTGTAGGGATGCAACACCTGTCGATAAAAACCTATGGCCTATAGGAAAGGGTAAAATAAAAGGTGGGACATCAAGCATGCAGAAAGGATTCTGGGGTAGAGCCAGACTTGGGGAGATTCCCACAGGAGATTCACCTGGGAAGATGTGAGGAAGACAGACAAATGGTACTTGAGTAGAGGTAACCAGCCATGGGCAGAGTGTAGATTAGTACAAATGGTTATTTTAAATTATGAGCTAACTAGTCAGATAAGAGCCTATCTATATGGCCTAGGTATTTGTAAATATATTTTGAGTGTCATGGGTCATTATTCCAGGAGCTTGGGGCCAGAAGAAAAAACAGGCACCATACTACATCTCCTTGTTTTTTTGTTTTGTTTGTTTGTTTGTTTGTTTTGTTTTGTTTTTTGTTTTGTATTTTTGTTGGATTTTGTTTTTGTGACAGGGTCTCACTATGTAGCCCTGTATGTCCTGGTACTCATTATATAGACCAAGCTGGGCTTGAATTCAGAGAAATATGTTGTTTTTAAACAACAACAACAAAAAAAAATCCAGTTGTTCAATTTTATCAATAAAGACTTAGGAGCCAGAAGTTGGAGTAAAAGCCTGCCAGTTCAGAGAGACAGAGAAAGCACCCAGCTGACCTTCTTACTCAGCTGATGTCCCAGAAGGAAAAAAGCTCCTTTTCTTTCTTCATGCTGTCTTAAGTGCCCTCAACTCAGTGTCCTTTCTGTTTACTTATGTTTACTCCCTTTCCAACTGGTTGTTTGCTCTGCCTCTTGACCTATGGCTGACTTATTTAGCTCTTGGATTAAAGGTGTGTGCTAGGGCTGAGCCAAACCACAAATACTTGTTTACAGTAAACAGAAAGCTCTTGGGTAAAAGGTATATACGAGGGCTGAGGCATACCACAAAAAGAAACAGGCTTTTCCAGTTCACAATGGCATCAAATATACTGTAACAGAGATCCACCTGCCTCTGCCTCACAGGTGCTGACATTAAAGACTTGTGCCAGTAGACTAGGTGTCTCCTTGGGTTTTTTTTTGTTTTGCTTTGCTTTTTCATTTTTCTAGTCAGAGCTATGAGGGTTTGTGACATATGAATGTGTTGTACATGAGCTTGGAGATTTAAACAATCAGATAAAACAAAAAACCTGGTATTATCTTGAGACAAATTTATATTTACTTATTTATTTTTATGGTTCTGGGAATTGAACCCAGGAACTCACATACACTAGGCAAGTGCTCTACTATTGAGCAATATTCCCAAACCTAAGCTTATTTTTATATCTGTCTGTCTGTTTATTCCTCTACTTGTCTGTTCTGGGAATCTAACCCAGGCCTCAGGCATATTAACCATTGAGTCATATTCCTGACCCACCCACCTTTTTACCCTCTGAGATAAGCTGGCCTCAGATTGATCACGCCTCACAAGATCTGGGATGACAGGCATGTAACTCAGAGCCAGGTCTCATATCTCTCATACAACGGCACTGATTCCACCTGCAAGGCTAGAGTCCACCTGGCTTACTTTCTCAGTGTCTCTCCATACTGTTGCTAGGTAATGGGCTATAGTGTAGGTTTAGGGTGATGTCCACGTTCACAGCCTAGTAGAGTGTCCCTAGAGTCACCCAGGACTGACTAGTACTTCAAAGGGAAGACTGTTCAAGTTGGGATGTACTGAAACCTCTCACCTCTTCCCTCAAGGTGGAGAAACGCAAGATTTCAGCATCATTCCATAATGGCTATGAAATGGGCAAGGAAGGGGAAGGGAACCCTATTTACTCTAGAAACTGGGCCAACGTTATATAGATAAGAGGAATACAGATCTGCTCAAATGAAATACAGCAGCCGTGGAGTGGGATGAAGTGGCAAGAGGGTGCTTGACAAGTAAGTCAAACTCTTAAGTTGTTTGAGTGTATTTGGTTTAAAAAAGTGTTAGAGAGAACCAGAAGTATGGAGAGATGGCGCAGAGTACCGGCCTAGCCAGCACGAGACCCTGGCTTTGATTTGAAGCAAGAGAAAAACATGGACATCAAAAGCAAAGCCTCCATCCACTCCTCATCCTCCCTCAGCTACACCTGGGCCGTGCTCCTTGCCCCTCTGCAGAGCTTTCAAAATGGGCCCTGGAGAAAGCCTCTAGGCTCCACAAAGGCATGTGTCTGGAAAACTTCCAAAGTGCCAAAAGGATAGGGAGAGTGGGCAGGGATGTGCCAAGAGTTAAAATGTGGGTCTGGCATGCCTGAAGCCCCAGGTCAGATTCCCAGGAAACGCACATGCACACAGACATACACACACCATTTTGGGGAGTAAGTAAGGTGGAGACACTGACTGAACTTCAAGGGAGACACTCCATGGGAGATCAAGCAGGAAGAGACTCATGTGAGACCCATGCTTTGGAGCTTAACTCTGATGGAAGGCATAGGGCTGGAGAAACACAGCAGGGCGTTTCCACCTTCCCCTACCCCAGTCTTGCCAACTTCCTAGGTCTTACAACATTGATTAGATGTCTGAGTTGCTGCCCTTTGAATGCAGGGCTGAGAAGCTACTGCTTTTGGTGAGGGGTGTGCCACCCATCCCATAGCCAGAGGTGGTCAGTGCCAGAACACAGCAGTGAATTTCTGTCTTTCTCCAACCTAAGAAAAGGTCAGCTGAAAAGGGAGTTTTGAACACACAGAGGAACCTGTAGAAGATGTCCTCAGTATTGGAGAAAGGCTTGCGTTTGGTTTGAGAGGTCACCCAAAGAGAACAGTGCAGAAGGCTAATGGGCTGTGACGGAGCCTAGTGGATGTCAACAGTTTAGATAGTGCTACCCCTGTCAGACAAATCTGAGCCCCTTGTCATGGCACTTGTCTATAATCCCAACACTCAGGCAGCAAGGGGATTATCACAAGTTTGAGGCTAGCTAGTCTACAAAGTTAGTGAAAGGCCAGCCAGGGCTACATGGCAAGACCCTGTTTGAAGCAAAAACCATTGTCTGATGAAGTTAAGTTGACTGCTAGACATAGCGCACACCCACTTCTGTTCTTGTAGCATGTGGGAGCAGGAGGCGTCACAAATTCACGAGCAGCCCAGGCCACGTGGTGAAACCTAGTTTGTTTTATTGGGGAAAGAAAGGGGGTGGGGATGGAGCTAGGGCCAGGGTCTGGTTCCCAGCACCCACATGATGGGTCACAATGCCTGTAACTCCGGTTCCGGGGACTCTGGCACCTTCTTCTGGCTCTCTCAAGCACCAGGAACACACATGGGGCACCCATACAGTGAAAATAGTGTTTTAAGTTGAGAAGCATGGTAGCGTACACCTTTAATTCCAGTCAGAGGCAGGTGGGTATGCTCTCCGTGTGGCTGATGGCCTCAGTTGTGGCCTCTTCCACAGTCAACAAAAGGACAGTGTGGGTACCCAGTGTGGAAAAACAACGCATCAGTTACTCTTCCTGCTTTCCTGGAGGATTTCTATGAGGCCAGTCTGATCTGCACAATGAGTCCCAGGCCAACCAGGGCTACATACGAAGACCCTGTCTCAAAAAAAAGTTGTGAGGGTTGGCACCTGCCTGTAGGTATATACTGCTTGGGAGGTAGAGGCGGGAGGATCATGAGTTCAAGGTTATCCTCTGCTACATGTGAATTCTTGGTCAGAGTGAGATTGTCTTCAGAAACCAGAGGAAACATCATTTCCTTCAAGAATTAGACTTTTCCAGGCCACTCTCCTAGGAACAGGTACACATTTTCAATATAGCCAATCTTATTTTTTTTTTAATGTTGCTTCTAGGTTTCAAAATATTTGCATTGCAATACTTTATAGTTTTCCACAATAAAATACTTTTATTTTCTACCATAATGGATGCAGACTCTTCTAAAACAACAAAACAGTCTTTCAGAATCCGTTCAGGCTGTCAACATTATCCCTACATCGAGAAAAGCTACACAGAACCATTAAATACTGTGCAGCCCTCGGAGCCTTCTCCAGGGAAGTGCAAACAGAGGGTCGCAAGCTCCATGAGCTGAGCTATCTGGGACATTTATCCTGAATACTAACTTGATGGGATTTAGAGCCGCTATGAAAACAAGTCTCTGAGAGATGATCTAGATTAGGTTAACTGAGGTGACAAGAGCCACCCTAATTCCACAGTACTGAATAAAAAGTGAGCTGGGCACAAGCACTCATCACTTCCTGCTTTCCTGCCTGTGACCCCGAGACTCACACTCCTCCCTGCATGACTTCCGTGCCATCGTGGACTATATCCTCACACTGTGAGTCAAAATAAACACTTTCTTCCTTTGTTGCTGTTTGGGGCAGTTTAATCACAGCAATTAAAAAAAAAAAAAGTAACTGATGTGTTCACAGTGCGTATCAGCCACACACGCCATGTCCTTTTGTTTATTGTGGGCTTGTGCTTTCTCCTGGAGGAGACCGCAGCTGAGGTCATAGTTCACACTGAGAAGGCTGCAACCCATCCTGTCCGTCTGTCCATTCCTATTCTTGACGTCCATCTGGGATATGCCTATAAGTGATTTTGTTTTGGGGTTTTGTTTTGTTTTTCCAGACAGGGTTTCTCTGTGTAATAGCCTCGGCTGTCCTGGACTCAATAGACCGGGCTGGCCTCGAACTCACAAAGATCTGTCTGCCTCTGCTTCTGCCTCTGCCTCCCAAGTGCTAGGATTAAAGGCGTGCACCACCACACCTTGCGCCTATAGGTGATTTTGTAAAAATAGTGGCAGTCTCGATCCAAGCAGGCATAAACAAGTGGAACTGGCTGATGAATGTGACAATGGCCCTGTTCACTGCCCACCTACATTTGTCCTTAGCCTGAACTGAAAAGGTAGGAGGGGCGGAATAGAGCTAATGGCATTCACTAGTTAACTAGCACAGAACTATGTTAAACATTCTAACAAGCTGCTGAGTGACCGGCAAAAACGTAATCATCATGGATAGCTATAGAAAGTTGCAGGTCTGGAGATAAATTATCTTGAGCCATCTTTAGCCTCTAAACAGCCATTTATTTGCATTTGTCCTGACATCCTTTCGGCTATCCGGTAAAGTCATCTTTGGAATGTATAAACATGTGGCTAGCTTCCACCAACCCCACAGTCACGCCCAGTGAGTGGGTCCCGTGGATCTTCACCTGGAGGGCGGTCCTTGCCTGGTCACTAGCTCGCTGTGCTGGATGGAGGGCGGCCCTCGCCTGGTCACTAGCCCGCTGTGCTGGAGCTGCCTGTGGACCATCCGGAAGATCTTAGTTTAGAACTACAGCACTGTAGGCAGGACATATTCAAAGAGACTGAAACACGTCACATGGGGACCACATCTGAAGCTGAAGGCACAGGCCCAGAGGACAGCAATGAGCCCCTTGAGGAGCTCAGGACCCAGGGACCAGTTCCACGGTGAAGTGGGCTGCCACAGTGGCTCTGCCAGAGACCGAGAGGCTTGTGGGCGTCAACGCTTGTTGCACAGGCCCCGCTGCGGTGCGCAGCTGTGTGTGGCCGCCATCGGCACAATGTCAGCGCCAAAGCACAGGTCTCACCTCACAGTGAATAAGAGAGTTTATTTTGGAGCCAAGTATCAGTGAAGCGGCCTGGAGAACACGGATTAGGTTACCACAAACACCATGCACCAAAGCAGTAACAGAATGAAGTTTTTATAGTAACAGTGCAAAGTGACAAACCAAGACACTTCTTAGATATGTTGGCAGCAATACCAGGTGGTGAGGTGACAGCACAGCAGGGAAATACTTGCTACAGGCCTCAGGCTATCCCACGACAAGTCTTAGCCTGTGGGCTGGTGGAAGCTAGACACATGTCTATACATTCCAAAGAGAACTTTACCCGGCAGCCACAAGAACGCCAGGTCAAATGCAAAAGTGGGCAGTAAATGGCTGTTTAGAGGCTAAACACAGCTCAAGATAATTTAGCTCTAGACCTGCAACATTCCAGCTATCCATGATAATTTTTTTGTCAGTTAGTCCGCTCGTTAGAATGTTTAACATAGCTGTAGCTTTTTTTTTTTCTTTCTTTCTGGAAATTGGATTCAAAGCGCAATGGACAGCACATCTCATGCTTTTGGCTGGACAGACCAGTAACCCATCACCTCTCCCAGCCTCAGCCAGCTGAGTCTGGTGTCAGGTGAGATTTAAGCAACAGAGTTCAAAAGGCTCTTCAGGGCTCCTCAGCATGCGCTGCCAAGTGGACGCAGAGTTTTGTTTCCTTGGAAACAATAAGAGTATGGTAGATGGAACAGTGGTTCTCAACCTGTGTGTGGTGACCGCTGGAGCTGCAGTACTTTCAGAGGGGTCGCCTAAGACCATAAGAAAACACAGATATCTCCAATTCATAACAGTACCAAAATTGCAGCCATGAAGTAGCAATGAAAATCATTTTTTGGCTGGGGTCAGCACAGCATGAGGCACTATGAAGGGTCGCAGCATTAGGAAGGTTGGGACCCACTGGTGTGACATGTTCAGGAGCCCTGGCTCTCTGAACCTGAGTCTTCTCAGTGCCGCAGACTCCCCACGTAGGAGTCTCAGTTTTGTCCATCACTGATAGCCTACAATTTCAGAAAACAAGCCTGCTGGGTTGGTAGGAAATAAAGTGTTACTCAGAGCAGGAGGTCATTATAACATTTTTATAGCTGCAGTATGTCTTTGGGAAAATATAATTTCCTGTTAATTTTACAGCTGGCTTTCTCTGCGCCTGTTATTCCGGCCTAATGAACAGTAGGGAAGATTTTTACAATCCAAACTAATTTTTAGGTTGCAAGGGACAAACAAGGGAGGAAGAAGGAAGTGAGTAGACAAGAAGAAACAGAAGCATGAGCCTCACAAGGCTGAAGACTGCAATAGGTTTAATTTATGAAACTAATTACAGTAAAAATAGCATTCATTTAGAGTGGTACGTGCTGTTACCCAGAGCCTGCTGGATATCAAATCCAGGGCGTCGTGTCTGCTAGGCAAACCACTGAGCTTCCACTGTGGAGCCCAGTCTGACCTCAGACTATGTCCCTCCATCTTCAACACCTGGAGCTGGGACTACAGGGATGTGACACCACGGCCGCCTAGAATTTTTAATTCTTTCATAGCATTCAGTCATGTGTCAAGTAGCCACACATTAGTGGCAATGGTATTGGACTGTGCAGGCAGAGAGGTCTTCATCATTGCACGAAGCTCTTCTTAAGCTGGACATACGGGCACGGACCTGTAATTTCAGCACATCTCTGTCACACACACACACACACACACACACACACACACGCTTTGACAGCCGTAGAATAGAAAACTCCAAGGTATCGGTGATCTGAGCGCAGCCAACTTAGCGTTCTTTCTAAGATACAAGCTAGCTACTGTGTAATTCGTCGTCGTTTAGAACCCGGGCTCCACCACCTCGCTGCCTTGCCCCTGCAGCACAAGACCTCCACTGTCTCCCGCTCCAGCTCCCAGCATGCCCTTCTGCGACCCCCACGCTCTGGCTTTCGGGAAATGTAGTTTTTACTAGGGAAAAGCCCAGCGCCCGCGCCTCTGCGCTCCGCCCCTGCGGCTACGGTAAGAGGTAGAATTGGCGCCTCACGGGGTGGTGACCTCGCTACCTCTCGCGGCTCCACGGCAAAGAAGACGCCTAGACTCGCGGGAAACCCCAAGGGACCGCGGCGGCAAAGCGGCCACAACCGCTAGGGAGCTGCAGGGCCACTGCTAGTGCATGGGGGAGGGGGGCTCAGCGAAAAGCGCACGCGCAAGTGCGAGGCTTCGCGGCCTCGGTAAACACGGAAAGGCGCCTGCGCGGTGAAAGGGCCGCACGTTGGACGCGAGGGGGCGCCTGAGCAAAGATGACAGCAATGAGCAGTAACGGAGCTGTCCACTCATCTTTCTGTGGCCCTTTTAATGTTGGCAAAGCACAGCCCCCTTGTTGCCTTGATCCTCACACAGGACTTTTACAAAGAACTTAAAGGACCAGAGAAGGATTCCGGAGCCAAAGCACAGCCTTCACTTTTGACTTGCTGTTTGACTTGGGTAAATTGTTTCCTTGGGAACCTAAGATTTCTCATTTATAGATGGAATCAGGTTGTTGGGAAGATTAAATGAGACTCAAGGATGAAAATGAAACTCTCAAGCAGTCTGTAAAGGCAGAAGATTGTTAGTCAGTTGATTGCGGGCTAAAAGAAAGACCTATTTCCTCTTTCTGCAAATTGCAAACTTGAGGGCACCAAACAGGCCGGGGACTAACCTAGGTCACTGCTTGAGCAAGAGCTCGAGCCTAGCCTTTCTGCCTTTGGGCCTGGAGCCCCTTCTCAGCCTGGAAGGACTAGTGTCTTGGCTGGATGTAGCCTTAGCAGGCCCACCTGTTCCAGAAAGGCCTTGGAGAGCCACTGTTCTGCTTCTGACCCATCTAGGCCTGATGAGGAAAGCCCAGCTCCCCTGAGTTGACCAACAGTCTCAGGAAGCAGCAGACGATCTGAGCATCCTGGAGGAAGAGAATAGTGTAGATCTGTGGTTCTCAACGTGCTCACCACCCCCTTGAGGACAAATATCGGGTATCTTGTGTGGCAGATATTTGCATTACCATTCGTAACAGGAGCAAAATTAGAGTTATGAGATAGCAATGAAATGATGGTATGGGGGGTCACCACAACATGAGGAACTGTATTAAAGGGCCGAAGCCTTAGGAAGGTTAGAACTTATGGGATAGCCGGAGCTGTAGAAACCCTGCTTCTCAAGACAGTACCCCAGGTGTGGCAGATGAGGGGCACCACCAAGGGAAGCAGCCTCTGAGTGGAAAGGAGTGGGAAGGCACTAGACTTCTGAGCCTGGGTTGTACTGGTTGGGCCAGCAGCAACCGGAAGTGGTAGTGGGGCTGGCCTGCATGATGATAGGAAATGATAAACACTGAACTGAGGCTGAAAGCGCCCTCGGAACACGTGGAGGAGTAAGGCAGCACCGTGCCACCACACACAGGATCAAGCAGCTGTCCCCTAGGGAAGTGGCTTTCCTCTGTGCCTTGTGGCAGTAGGCTTTATGCATCCGTTTCTGGAGTGCTCTCAGAGGCTCTCAGGGTAGACACGTGAGGGAAAACGCTGGAATCACTGAGGTCCGGTTGCTTGTGAGGCCTCCTTGGGCAACTCAGGGAAAGTGGACGCATGTAGAAATAGAAATCCCGGATGTGCACCACCTCCAAGCATCTAATCCTCTGGCCTTCGCTTATTGTTTCTGCTTTTCAGCCAAAACTTAAACATAAAGAAGGAAATGGAAGGCTGGGCTGCAGCTCAGCTGGTAGAATACCTGCCTACCATGTACAGAGCCCTGGTTTCAATTCCCAGCACTGCAGACTCTGGATATGGTGGCACATTTTCTGATCCTCCAGTACTCAGGAGGACCAGAAGTCCAAGGCCATCCAAGTCTGCATAGCAAGTCTGAGGCCTTCCTGGGTTATGATATGTGACCCTCTCCCCCCCAAAAAAAGCATGAGGAGGTTTGAGATTATTCTCTCGCCCACCCCTGTGTGTGTATGTTTCCATTTTGTTTGGATTTTTTTTTGTTTTTTTTTTTGTTTGTTTGTTTTTGTTTTTGGGACAGGGTTTCTCTGTGTAGCCCTGGTTGCCCTGGAACACTCCTTCAGTGTAGACCAGGCTGGTCTCCAAAGTGGAGATCCACCTGCCTCTGTCTCCTAAGTGCTGGGATTAAAGGCTGGGATTAAAGGCCACCACTGTCCCTGTATTTCTTTTTGACACAGTGTATAATGACTTCAGACCTGAAGTCATTCTTCCTCATTCTTCCTCAGCCTCCAGAGTTCTGTGTAGGCATGTGCCACCACATGAGCCTTAAAATGGACTCACTTAAGGACACTCATGAGTTGGGACAGAATTGGACTAGGCCGGGGATCTTTCCATTACATGGCAGTTACCAAACATCTCCATCAAACATTTATGGAGTAGCGAATGTATGCTCTGAGAGGAGCTTTCTTAGAACCAGTGAAGCCAGGGTTGCAGTCGGCCCTAGATTTCGTTAGTGCTCACGGTGTCAGTGCCGTGGCCCTGGATCAGTCCCTGCCCCTCATGTATGGCTCCAGTTGTCTCTAAAGCGGAGGTGGCAAGCATTGTCCAGGGCTGTCTGGAAGGTTAGCTGTAAATTAAATGAGTTAGAACCTGTCTGGTACAAAGAACAGCACCAGGCGTGTGGTTAAGTGGTAAGTGCTAGCTCTCACTGCTTTCGGGGAAGACAGGCTGAGGCAGGCTGCAGATGGTGTTCTCCAGCCAGACAGCAGCCCCGTGTTTGTCCACAGCATGCCTCTGGGGTGCCAATATTTCTGAAAGTAAAATTGGGATTCAGGTTCCCGAGTCCTCCCCGCCCCAGGGAACGGGACGGCTGCAGTGTTGACGCCAGTGCGCGCACATGCTCTCTGCACAAGCCTACAATTAAGGGGACTCTCGTCCCAGTTGCGTCGACCATGCTGGAGCCAGCCCCTGGCTGGGCTTGATCCGCTTCTTCTGGGAGTGAGGGCTCTTCCTCCCTGCAGGACTCAAGTCCAGTCTCCTGGCCTGTGTTCCTTTTTTTTTTTTTTTTTAATTTATTTATTTTATGTATATGAGTGTTCTAGCTGCATTTACACCTGCCAAAAGAGAGAATCAGTTTACATTATAGATGGTTGTAAACCACCATGTGGTTGCTGGGAATTGAACTCATGACCTTTGGAAGAGCAGACAGTGCTCTTAACCACTGAGCTATCTCTCCAGCCCCGCTGTGTTTTTTTTTTTTTTGTTTTTTTTTTTTTGTTTTGTTTTGTTTTTTTGTTTTGTTTTTTAACAAAGCAGGCGCTGGGGCCAGAGAGGCTCCTAAATGACAGACAGGGCCCACTAGGCATGAGAAACCACACCCCTGCCCACCCTGCTTGAAGATGGGTAGAGGCCTGGCCCAGTGGTAATTTCAGCTTTGGTCCAAGCCTTTATAAGTAATAATGTGGTTCAAACTCCTTATTTAGAGGTGGGAAGAAAAGTGTAGTAAGGCCAGCGGAGGGAGCCTGGTAAAGAAGCAGATCTCCTGCGTTCAAGTGTGGGATCTGTCTAGAAGCCAGATGGGAGGAGACAGGATTTGGTTCCACCCCTTTTCCCCTGGGAGAGAGTCCCCAAGACGGCCACACCACCACCAGCTCAGTGGCTCTGGTTGGGGAAGAGGAAGCTGGGAAGATGGAAGTGGGGCTGGAGTGTAGGTTCTGGTCGGAGAGCTATCCAGAGCAACTTGGGCAAGCAGGAGCAGGGAACCCTTCTTAGTCTGGGGTTCCTGCAGAACTTGGGGTCTGTATTCAGTCTGTGGCAGTGGAGGATAAAAATACCGTGGGAGCACACTCCTGGAGGAGGGAGCCAAGCAGATCCAGAAATGAGTCACAGAACTAAGCCCTAAATTTAGAAGGTGCTGAAGGAGGCAGCCTCCTCCAGGGGAGAGCTGGAGATGCCCACTGGCCCAGGACTCCATAGACTCGGGCAGGAAGAGCCCCCCAGGCAACAAGGCCCCGATCCCAGAATGGAGCTTGACCTAGAACCTCGTTCTCATAGCAGAGGCCCAGGCGAGGACCACCCACACCAGCCCTTCGGCCTGAGAAGCGGCACCTTACTCAGTACTTCTTTGCCCTGTGAAGAGATAGGGCCAGGCTCCCTGTGCCCTGCTGGCAGGCGCTGTTTGAGCGTGAGGAGGTAATGCCGCTGAAGGAAGCCTTCCAAAGGGTGCACGCTTCTTCTCAGAACTGAGGATGACGGTGGGGAATAATTTGTCATCATCCAGTGTGCACTTATTGAAAACTTACTGTGGTCAGGGCACCAAGCTCAGTAACCCCTTCTCAGTGACTCACTCCACTGTAATAATGTAATTCTCATCTGTCTACAATCTGAGAGGCAAGATGGTCCAGACAGATTGAGGTCAAGTAAACTGTTTTAGATCTTAGCACAGAATACCGAGGTCCTGACCTAGACAGCCTGGCTGCCCCGCCCAAGCCACTCTCCTGGACTTCACGCCATCTGCAGGTCTCCTAGCCCACCATTCCCAGTCTACCCTCTGGTTTCTGTGCCCTGAATTCTGGGTGCTGCCCTTCTGGGCTTTGTAGGCCTCTGCTGCCTGAGGCATCCCCAGGGTCTGAGGACAGAGAAGCCTATGCCCTTGATGAAGGACTTCACAGTGGACAGGGGCCCCTTCAGCTCTCCTGTCTCAGTCTTTGGGAACTGTCTTGCGATAAAGGAGATGAGAGGTACAGCTGGGAGGACCCTAAAGGAACCAAAGGGATGCTTCCCTCATTCTTCCCGGTGGATGGCCACCACACCCTGACATGCCAGGACCCTGCTGACAAGATCCTGAAGCCTGCAGGAACTCAGTTTGATTGATAGTTAGGTCGATGTAGCCTTCCAGAAGCCCTTGAATTTCCTGTTAGAGGCACCGGATTCATCTGCTGACTCCAGGCTGTCCCCCCTGGGCTCTGTGCTCATGCTGGGCAGTGAGGGGTTATCTAGGAGAAGGTTCTAGGACTTCTGCCAGGGTAGGCAATAACTCTTGGTGTTCCTGTGACAGTAGCCCCCTTCTCACAGCCACCCAACTCCTCTCCTTCCTTTTGGTTCTTTAATCTCAAAGCTGGATGGACTCTGAGGACCCCTCCCCCCATCAGAAGGACAGTCATCACTGTGTAGAACTAAAGGGGCCACTGGGCTTGATAGGGTGATACTATGGGCGTGACCCTAGCCTGACCTTCCATATCCAGGGGACCTCAAGTTGAGGCAGCTATTGTAGAGTGTGATTCTTGTTGGATTTTCTTTTCCTTGCTGTCAAAGGGGCACAGGTCCCTGCCAAACTGTCAGCCTAGGATTGTTGGGGACCGAGACAAGAAGAGTCTCAAGACCTCCCCTGGCTTGGTGCCTACTCAAATGTGCAGGATGTGCGGAGCCACGTGCACCCGCTGTTACGTGGGGGCAGTGTGTACATTAGTTGACACAGAAGGTGCCTGAGGTCTGTGGAGACTGCTGTGCGACTATGTGGCACTGAAAGGCTGGGCAGTGTGAGTGCAGCAGTTCCTCAGATGTAAGCTTTTCAGATTTAGCAAGCAGTTGGGGTGTGTGTGTGTGTGTGTGTGTGTGTGTGTGTGTGTGTGTGTGTATTCCTGAGGTAGGGTCTACAGAGCTCTGACCAGCCTGGAACTTGCCACGAAGACAGGGTGGCCTCAAATTCACACTGAGATCCTGCTGACTCTGTCCCTGGGGCGCTAAGATTAAAGGCATGCGCCATCACGGCCAGTGTGTTGAGTGAGCGTCTGAACTTCAGATTTCACTAGGCACCCTGCATTTTCCGTCTGCCAACTTCACTCTGATGCTGTGTGTAATTATATACGTCATGCGCTGTGTCAGGCTGGCCTGTGTGTGACTGATGTGATGTGTGTCTGTGTGGGACTTGGATAGGACAGCAATCCACGAATGAGGATGTGGGTGACCTTGAGTGACTGGCTTGGTGGCTTCCTCAGGCAGCTTTGGGCTGTTTGCTCAGTGAGGCCTGGCAGTGCCATGAGACCCACCCTGAGCAAACACTCAGATCCAGACCTTTTAGGGCTTGGATACAGCTCCTTTTTGTCACTGTAGTAGGACATGGCCCTCTCAAGGGCAAGCCCACCGTGGAGGCCTGAAAGCATTTTGACCTGAGGGTCTCGGTACAGAACTACCTCTCCACTCCATTTCCTGGTGACATCACACAAGTCCCTGTCTACTCTTCTAGAACAGTGTCTCGGGTACTATTGTTTTGCCATAGACAACATCTTGGTATTCACTTTGCCCTTAGTAGCAGACAAAGTTCCCACAGGAGGAAAGTGGGGAGGGGGGCCCGTGGGGGAGTTTGTCATCCAGAGGCCTCCATCTGTCTGTAGATGGTGAGTAGGGGTGGGTACCGCTCACGTGGAGACTTGAGTGTGTGCCGTGCAGCTGGTCGTCTCTGTAATCCTACCACTTTCCAGGCTGAGGCAGGGCCGCCTCCAGTTTTAAGCCAGGCTGCTGGACTAGAGTTAGACCCATCTCCCAAAACCAAAAAACAAGCAGCAGGTACTGTGTGTGTGTGTGGGGGGGGGGGTGTTGGGGGGGTTGTTAAAGTAATAGCTTGCCAAATTTTCAAGGTCCCCACAAGTAGAAAGGATGGTCCTCAGGGTAGGGGCTATTTCAGTTCAGGAGAACTGGATCTTTTGTTTTGTGTAGCCCGGGTTAGCTTCAAACTTCCTATGTAGGTGAAAATGACCTTGAATTGCCCCTAAAGTGCCTGCCTCTGCCTCAGCGGTGCTAGTACTGACATACTCCAGCACAGCCAGCTGCTGAGTTTCTCATTTTCCATGGCCCCTGATCTCTGGGCCTTAATGTCTTCACTTGCCAGGGTGGGTCCACATGGCATCAGTCTGAGGGTCTTTAGAATTGGTGCAGGGAGTTGAGGGCGTTAGAGAGCAGGTAAAGGGACAGCTCCAGGTAGAGTCTGCATGACCCTTGCACCAACAGCTGTCTGCCATAACCCCACTGGCCCCCTGCTTCTCCCATTTCAGGAACCACAATGCTGAGGATCTAGAAGTCCCCTCTTCATGAGGGTGCAAGTGAGACCCAGGTTTGCTCAGCGCTTCCCCGGGCCTTGAGTCCTCACATTCCTCTAGCTTCTCAGTTTGCTGATTACCATTATCTCTGCACCCCACAGCACCTGCTCAGTGCCAAGCTTTTGGGATCTGGGGGCCATAAAAGAGCCAGAGCAACCTCTGATCTGGGCCTCACAGGTGATATACCCATCTTGTGTGTAGGCCCTTGCTCCAGGCACTGACCGGGCATGGCAGGCATCTCGCTTTGCCAGCCTTTGCACCAGAATCTAACTACATCATGATGTTTCCTTAATCTTTTTTTTTTTTTATCAGAACCAGTTTTGGACAGTGAGTTCTTCTCTGCTCGACCCATCCTCCACTATATTTTTGATTACTTTTCCAAGGAAGAAAGGCACATTCACAAGCCTTAACTCTAGTCATTCTCAGAGGTTAATGTTCCAGATGAGGAAGCAGGCAGAGAGACAGGAGAGAGAGAGAGAGATCTGATAGAAAATGGTATTGTTTTGATTTGAACCCAGGTCCACAGGCAGACTGTGGGAAACAGAGAATGCTGGGTGTCCAGACTCTTCTGCCAAGCTTGCTTTTATCTGCTTGGCTCACTCTACTTGTCTCTCCTGCTTCAGGATGCGGTGAACAGGATTTGGGGCTTCTTTGTCATGTTCAAGAGGCTGTCAGGAGCTTGAGCCAGGGACAGCTAAATTCCTGGGGTGAGGGGCGAATGGATGAGCAGATGAACTGACATGCTTCTGCATTCGTCACCGTGTCACCTGCTGTTCTTGACCTCAAGACCTAAAGGATGTGTTCTTAGTCTGGGTGATGTGAGTGACAGCTTGGTTCCTTTCATCTGTTCCTCACTAGCTGGCTGTCTTCCCCTCAGAAGGGCCCCTTAGGGCTGGGGAGGGCCTTCTGTCAGTTTGCCTTCCCAGCCACCTCCTGCTCTCACCCTCGCCTTATCTCCCCACCACCCCTGACTGGAAGGTGGGCATGGGAGGTTTAGTATCCTGCTGCCTGCTCTCTGCCAAGATTATGTGTTATCAGGGCCCAAAGCCATCAGGCCATTGCGGCCATTTCTCAACCTCATGGCCAACTCCCAACGATTCAGTTCACCAGCAGGTTTTGGCTTTGCTGGGGTTCCCTTTGGCCTCCCAGAAGCCTGGGAGTGTTGGAATCGCAAAACTACTGAGGCTTAGGGAAGATGGACTTGGGCAGAGGAGGTTCAGAGAGTCGGTGCCTGAGGCCTCTCAAGCCCAAAGCCTGCCCCCAACAGTGCTTACTCATCCCTGACACTTCTGAAGAGTGTGGGTTCAGAGGGTGTGTGTGCAATTAGCTGATGCTCCTAACTGCTGCTGGATGGAGGCCTGGGTATCTGAGGTCACTGCACAGACCTGATAGGGACCTGAAGTTTTGCTTTGTTTGAGAAGATTTAATTTGTAGAATTCCTTCAAGGCCACCTGCCATCATGGCTACCTGCTTGCCCTGCCTTTTATTTTTATTTATTTATTTTTTAAGAGAGGGTTTCTCTGTGTAGCCTTGGCTATTCTGGACTCACTCTGTAGACCAGGCTGACCTCCAACTCAGATATCCACCTGCCTCTGCCTCCCGAGTGCTGGGGTTACAAAAGGTGCCACTAACACCTACCTACCTCTGACGATGATGACGATCATGTGGTGCTAATGGTAAACCTAGGGCTCTACCACAAAGTTACAGCCCCCCCCCACCCCCTTTTTTCTATTTGAGACAAGTCTTTTCTCATTTTGTTGCCTGTGCTGGTTTTGAACTTGGTGGGAAACCCAGGAAAGCCTTAAAACTTTGAATCTTCCTGTCTCAGTCTCCTGAGTAGCTGGAATTACAGACCTGTGCCACCACACTCTGTTTCCTGCTCACTTTAAAACTGGGCATGATTTACAAACATCTCAGAGCCCTGAGCCCTTGAGGGAAAAACACATCTATTTGTGAACCACAGTGCTGACTCCTCATTTTTCTCTTAACACCTGTAAGAAAAGAACTCTGCAAGGAGAAGGTAGGATGTGATTTCTGAGGGCGCGGTGTGGGGGGGACCAGAATGCACAGCGAGGAGCCCAGGCTCGGTACCCTGCTTCTGCCGGGGAGAGCCCTGTGCGCACTCTGGCAGTAGGTCAGCGGTGGTCACGTTCTGCTCCTATTAGGAGCTTATCCAGAGGAGCACATCAAAGGCTGTCCCTGCTCCTCTGCGGCCCAGGACCAGTGGGACTGTCAGACGCATACTGGCCTGGTCCTAGAAAAACTGAACTGCAGGACTCAGCTCACACTGAGTAGGCGGGACAGAGCTGGCACAAAGGGCCGAGCTCTCCAGGATGGAGGAGTGGGCAGAGGAGTTAGCGGACAGATCTTAACCCCAGGCTACAGAGTGGGGCTTTGGGCCACTCTCTTCTGCAGGGGAGGGCTAAGAAAGCGCCAGCGTTCTGGGGCCCTGTGCTTTTGAAAACCATTCTTAGTCTACGGGAGGTGTGTACATGGCCCCGCACTAAAGAGGAGCGGGTGCGGAAACTGCCAAATAGGGATATGGGGGTGCTGGTTCAGGACCTCTCTATGGTCAGGGTGAGACTGAAGTGGAAATTTTGCCAAACTGTGGCCAGCCTGTGAACCTTGAGCCTTTGAAGTTGGACCAGTTTCGGCTTGGTTCGCATACCCTGCTGGGAACTGAGTTGGCTGTGTGGAGGAGGCTCGTTAAGCTCTTGCAATTGTGGCCCTCTCTAAGTGACTGGGGGCTGTCATCCCTATTCCTGCTAGTTACTCTCTGTGCCATGGGGGTGTGCCCACCCTTGACCTCTGTGACCGCTGTGTGTGTGAACAAGCTGTTACAGAAGGGTGTGCCTGGCAAGGGTGGGAGCGAGGAGCAGAGAAGCGGCTCACAGTTAACTTCCAGAACCCCTCTAGGGACCTCGTCCTTACTCTGAGAGTCCAGGCTACTTTGCTACTTCGCTACACCGGCTAATGCTCCTCGGTCCCCAGTCCTCTGCTGGTCTGAAGCTCCTCCCGGACTTCGCCCCTTCCCCGGGGCTCACGGGGGCGGGCGCTAGGACCCGGCGGGGCGGGGCGGGGCTCGGTGCTCCCGCAGCTCTTACCTCCGCAGCCTGGAAAATACCCTGCGAGGCGAGCGGAGCCCGGGAGCCGGGAGCCCAGCGCCCAGCGGGAGGGGAGGAGGCGGAGGGGGCGCGCGGGGCGGGGGGCGCGGGGCGGGGCGGGGCGGCGGGACCCACTGCTCCTCCCCCCAGGGCCCCCGCGCGGCCCCCGGTCGCCCGGGCAGCGGAGGCAGCGGCGGCGGAGGAGGAGCTCGCGCCCCGGCCCCGTCGGGCTCCGGCAGAGCAGCAGGCACAGGTGAGGCTCGGCCACCGCCCCCCGCCCCCACCGCGGCCCGGCGCCGCTCGCTGCCGAGTTAGTTGAGCGAGTCCGGCCAGCGCCGCGCGGGGACCCGGAGCCAGACCCGCACCTGCGCTCCCCCAGCCCAGCCCGGCCCCCGCGGGCTCCTGCGCCCGCCACGCAGCAGCCGCGCTGCCGCTCCGGGGAAGTGTGAGGTCGCTCCTCGTGGGAGGGTGGACCCAGGGATCGCCCTGCGCGGGGCTGCCAGCGCCGGGGCGAGCGCCTGCCCTTCCCGAGCCGTCTGCTGGTCCGGGACCCCGGGTAGCCCCACCCGCGCCCCCAGCGCACTGACTCTGGTCCCCAAACCGGTCTTGCAGGTCCCGGGAAGGTGGCGTCAGCATCTGCAGCCGCGTCGACGTTGTCTGAGCCTCCGCGGAGGACCCAGGAGAGTCGGAGTAAGAGCAGGGCCCCGGGCCTCCCCACGCGCCCTATGGAGAAGCCAGCTGCCTCAACAGAACCCCAAGGGCCTCGGCCCGCCTTGGGCCGCGAAAGTGTCCAAGTGCCAGATGATCAGGACTTCCGCAGCTTCCGGTCAGAGTGTGAGGCCGAGGTGGGCTGGAACCTGACCTACAGCAAGGCCGGCGTGTCTGTGTGGGTGCAGGCTGTGGAGATGGATCGGCCTCTGCACAAGATCAAGGTAGGGTTGCCCTGTGGTCCCTGCAGCCTCTACTGCTCCTGAACGCTCTCTCCCAGGAGGCTCTTCGTCCAGACTCAGACCAGGGGCATCTGGGTCCAGAGTCTCCTACGATAAACCAGAGGAGGCGCGGTGCCCCATTACACACGGGCCACCTGACGTCCCTGGCTCACCGAGCTCATACCTGGGCATGCCTGTCTGTCTGGGAGGTGGGTGGTGGCCAGGCACACTAAGAGGGGATAGTGTCTCGGGGATCCCTCTTCCAGAGCAGCTTCCACTTGGGCCCCTGGTTTGATTGACTAGGCGCGAGAACGGCCCCCCGCCGGTTCACCCCTGGTTCTCTTGCCTGAGATGGGTCTTCTGCACTACTTTGTGCAGTCTTGGGTGCCAAGGATGAGATTCCTTCCTGCTTGGTTCCCTGCCCATTGGCTCCCCCAGGCTCGGAGTCTCCAGCAGGCCTTTAGGACTGTGGCTGGCAGCTCCTGAAGGCTCTCTTGCCCTGAGCCACGCTAGGGGTAAACTAGGGAGGCAGGGCACCGGTCAAGGGAAACCAGCTCAGAAACCAGCAGGTGTGTACTCACCGCCCCTCACTGCCATCTCTCCTCCTCCCAGACCCGTGATTCCCCTCTCTCTGTTAAGACAGGGCAGGCATGAGGTGTGATGTGGCAGAGATCCTGGTCTCGGGCCTCAGCAGCCGTCCCTCTTACATGTTGTTTTGTCGTGAGTGACACATTACAGGGTGCGAACTTCCCTTTAGAGGGCTCTTAAAGGCACTTTTCTGCTGCTCTGCATCTGGGGAGGATGCTTTCTTGTTCTTAGAGACCAGGGCTCCGGACTGTCTTCACAGGGTCTCTTCTGCCTGGGGTCTGGCCTTCTACCAGAGCCTGAGCTGCAGCCCTTCCCCCCTGGCCCAGAGTTTTTCTGCCTTGCCCTAATCATGTACAGCTTTATCCACCTGTCCCCACATGATTGGCTTGCTCTTCCTGCTGTCCCTTTGCCCTCTGTGAGTGTCTCTGGACGCCCTGGCTGACTGACTCTCTCTGGGTTTCCGTGTATAGCTCCTTCCTGCCCAGGCTTAACGACCCTGGGCTGGAGCGTCTCCAGGGCCTAGTCTAGGTCTGAGCCGGAGGGGCAGGAAGGGAAAGGCAGCTGGTAGTGTCAGCATGTTGCTGCTTGCATGCAGGGTCCTCCCCACGGTGTCCACCGGGGCAGTGATGTTAGAGAAAGATGGACATGGGGGCAACGTGAAAAGTTGGACTGGCTGAGGAAGGCTTAAAACCAGCAGTGTGCTGGGGCTGGGAAGTCTGTCTTCCCCACAGGGCTGGCTTGCTAGAGTGTGTGTGTGTGTGTGTGTGTGTGTGTGTGTGTGTGTGTGTGTATGGGGGAGTGAAGGAACTCCCACCCTTTGTCAACAGGGCAGAGCTGCCTCCTCCATCTGGCTTGGTTAATGAATAAACCCAGCCTTGCCCAGGACTAGAGTTGGCAGGTATATGGACCAGACTGCCTCAAACAGACCCCTTGTGGCTAGATCAGACCTGGGAAGGGAGAAGTTTTGAAAAAGCTGTGGTGTTTATAAACTACCAAGCAGGACATATGTTTTCTCCAACACGAGGGGCCCCAGGGCTTCACGTACTGCACAGAGGCTAAGGTACTAAACACCCTCTTGTAGAGCCTGCTTTGTAATCCCTCCTCCTACAAAGGTGTGCAGGAGAAGATACTGAGGACCAGAGACCGCCAGGGCCCAGCACATGGTCACGTGGCTAAGTCCCAAGGGAGTGGGGGGAGAGCTGCAGCAAGCTTAGAGCCCTGATGGGTTAGCCTCCAAGTCTAATCTCATCTCTGACTTTTCTCCCATACCGCCTCAGCCCCATTTCACAGTAGAAGAACCTAGGCCCAGGGAGGAGACTTGCACTCAGTTATGGGTATCACCCAGTGGCCAGCCTCCATGCCTGCTCCTCCATGCACAGCGGATGGAGTTCTGGGAGATGAGCCCGGGTCTCCGAGCTTCCTGGCCCCAGATTCCAGGACGTCCAGTTGCCACACAGTTAATCCTGTTTCTGATAAGCACCTTGCTCCCAGCCAAGCATTTTCTCTTGGTTATCTGATTTAGCCTCAGGCCAGTCCTGGGGAGTCTTCAGTTTGTCTCTGTGTTACTAAGAAACAGACCGAAAGAAAGGACACCCCACAACCGAGACAGGAGTGCGACCCCAGTGCATGTCCCAGAGTCGCTGCCCTCTCTGCTGTGTGGTGAACTTGCATCCTTAGGCAGCCCTGGCCTTTAACCCCATCAATAAATAACTCTTTGAAGAACTGAAGGACGTTATGTTCTCATCATCCCACTCTTATTTGATGGATGACAAAGCTGAGTCCCAGAGGGGTGATTGACCCTTGCCAAGGTTATACCTCAGGTAGAAGCCAGAGTCCCAGGGATCACTGGGTCCCTGCAGGAGGCTTGGACTAAGCCCCAGTTGTTTGTTGAAATTCTGTCCCCTCTTTTTCCTTCTCTTCTGCACCAGGACATGCCCTGTGCTCTGTGGGGTGTGTGTGTGTGTGTGTGTGTGTGTGTGTGTGTGTGTGTGTGTGTGTAAGGGGGTGGAACTTGATTGATTTCATCCTGCTTTTCTCCCTACCTCTGTATCCAAAGGTCCCTGGAAGCCACCATGGCTCTGGGCCCAGTAGTTAGAGCCAGGACAAAGTAAAGAGACTGATGAAGGCTAACCCTACTCTTTCCCTTTCTCCTGGCCTGCCTTCAGGCCTTTACTGGGCTCTGGGTTAATGGACAGGAGGCAGACAGTGCCTTCTGCAAGTCTAGGTCCTGTACCAGAGACAGATGCTGAATGTGAACCCCAGAGACAAGGCAGAGGGCTGCTGAGAACCCAAACCCAGGTTTCCCACAGCCCTTACTGTGAGAAATAGGAAACATTTCTCAGTCATTCACCCAGGTAACCATCTAGTTCTGTGGTATTCTTTTGCTGTGTGTGACTGAGGCACATCCCTTCCACTCTCTGGGCTTTCTGGTTATCTACCATTGAGAATTCCTGACTTGAAGGAGCCAGTGTCTGGGCCAGGGTCCATGGGAGAAAGATAAGGGCAGCCCTGGTAGCTATGCTCTGGATGGCCTGTGTGATCAGGTCCTCTGATGCCTGCCATATGTCTCTCCATGTGTCATGCAGAGGAGAACCCCGAGGTTCTTCCTGATGTTTTTCAGTAGAGAGAGGAAAGACAATTCTAGGTTGGTTCTGGCCCACAGGGCACAGGTTGGTGAGTGCACACAGCGGCAGGGGTGACCCAAGTAGGAACTATGACCTATGACAAGAGCAGACTGGGCATCAGGAACCATGAGGGCTTGGAGTTAGAGGAACTGTGAGAGTTCTTGAGGGAATATGGCTAAGAGCCTCTTGCCAAAGGAAGTACCTGGGTAATAGGGGCCTGTCTCCGGGCTTCTGGTCCTGCAGTCCTTCCCTCTCCTTTGGAGAAAGCTCTCGTTATCCCCTCCTGGCCCTGGCTCACTGTCCACTTGTCCCATGCCACAGGCACCTGGGCTGTAGTCTCAAGCCAGTGTCCAGGTCTTCATCCTCATCTCGTGAGCACTGCATTCTCCTGACATGTGGCTCACTCAGGGATCTCTGAGGACCTTTCTTACCCTTGACAGTCTGTGACTCAAAGCTGTCCTGAAGACAAGGCTGGGGTACATAGGATCAGGACCATTGCCTTTTTTTTTTTTTTTTTTGTCTTCTTACTGAGTCTGCCATCGTCCTGTGAGGTAAGACTAATCAATCCAATGGATGTGGAAAAACAGAGGCTCCAAGCAGGAGTTCACTAGTGCAAGACCAAACAGAAGTGGCTGAAGTTGGATCAGAACTCAGGTCCTTACCTCTCCCCTCCTCTCGCCCAATCAAGGCTGCCTTCTCAGGGCCCCTTGGCCTGGCTCTCGGCCCTGTTGACCCTTTCTGTCTCCAGAGCCCCGTGGAGACTCACCCTGTCTTTGGGTCTCTCTGCTCTGTCATTGTGAGAGGACACCTCACAATGGAGAGCTCCCAACTGGGTAAAAGTCCAGTCCTTGCCATGTGATCTGAAGGGTCACTTCACCTTTCTGGGCCTGTTTTTCTTATCTGTGGTGGCAAGGTTGAGAGTTGATATGGTTCTAGGGTCTGCAGCGTGGGGAGTTCAGGTCCTGGCCTGGCCTCTCTGGTGTTGGTTTGTCCATCTCTGTAGGAAGTGACTGGGCAGGTGTTCTATAGAGGCAATCCTAACCTTAGGTGTGTGGTCCCGGGAAGGCTGCTTCCACTTCCTCATCTGTTCATCGTGGACAGAAGTATCAGCTTGCCTGTGCTCTGCTACTTCAGTTACTCATTCAGGGAACATCACTGGATACCCTGTCTCGACCTGGGCAGGTGCTGGAAGTACGGGACAGCCAGGAATCAAGGGGCTCCCGGTTGAACCCAGAGGGGCCACTGATCTGGAGTATGATGCCTAGGTGGTAGCTTTGGAATTGAGGGGGAGAGAGAGGAGTTTGACAGCACCAGGAGCACTGTGCACAGACCCAAAGACGAGTAAAGAATGGGATGGGGGAGACAGGACAGGGCACCGGGAGAGATGCCCTGGTGGAGAATGAGAACTAGAAGAGGATTAGAAAGCTGGTCCAGCCCTCAGCTTTCTGGAACCGGGGTCTTACGGTGCCAGGGTTGCTGTCGGGACAGGCCGCTGCCACTACCTGTCTGCGCAAAGGCACCGAGGCTGTGCTAGAGCAGGGCTGTGGGCATTGCTGCTTGGGGTCAGCCCGGAGAGATTAGAAGGGGTGACGGAGTGCAAACTGTGGCTTGCAGAGGGGCCGAGGTGGAAGGTGGCCGGATGTACAGCCCCTGTGGCCCTGCCCTGACAGTGGGCGGGGCCTCCAGGCGGTGTCCCTGTGGGGGTGGGGCCCAGCTCCTAGGCTGACTCGGTGCCCTCCACACCCGGTTCCCTAGGCTCCAGCTTTTAAACTTTAACGAGCATCAGCTCAGTTTCCAGCCAAGAGTGTTTAAAGTTTCAGGAGATGAGAGAAAGGAGCAGTCCTGGGGACAGCTGGGTCCTCTTTCTTCCTTCGCCTCTACGTTTGGCTGGACCGCCTGGAGCCAGGGCCTTGGGTACTCTGACCATGGAGACTTGGCTGTCTGTGGCGGTCTGGGGACCTAGGCTGGGCCTCTCTAGACTGTTCCCACAGGCCTGGGGACCAGGTTGCCAGCAAGCATAGATGGGAATAGAACCCTGTCACAGCCCAGGCCCTTACCTTAGCAGGTGGCCATCCACTGGCCACAGGTGTAGGGACACAGCTCAGAGTAGATGCCAGGTTGGCAGTGTCCCCAACATGAAGAGCTCAGTGCTCTTCATGTACCCTTCTAGCATGCTTATGTTGGTGTAGATGTTGTAGGTCCCTATAGAGACCCAAAAACATGGGATTGGGGAGTCCCATGCCGAATACACACTCCTGTCACCTGCCACTAAATGGAGCCTATGGCCAGTGGCTCAAGGCACATATGCGCTCGCATGCATATGCCCTGGCAGGACTCGGGAGGTCAGAGGACAACTTGACAGAGTTGGTTCTCCCCTTCCACTATGCAGGTCCCAGAGGTTGAACTCAGGTCCTCAGTCATGGTAGCAGATGCCCTTACTTGCTGAGCCATCATCCTGCCCCTCCCTGGCAAACCATGGCCTTCCTGCCTTTCAGCCTGGGCTCCCAGAGGGCAGACCCAACCACATCTCTAGACTCTTTCCATCCTGGGACAGTGCTACAGTGTCTGCACAGGTAGTGAGGGTGACCCCTGCCTGGATCTACTTAGGGCACCTGGGCCATTTAATCTTACTGCGTTTCTGTCACATGCTCATCAGTGCTGGCTCCCCAAGGTCCCCTCCATCGTTTCCTGGACCTTGCTTTCTGTCTTTGAACCTTTCTAGGCATCCTGGGACCTAGGAATGGGTGAGGAGGCGCTAAGGCTTGAGATAGAGGCCTGGTAGCTAGAGGTGTGCTTCTCCCCTGTGTACCTCCGGCATGCATGCACTCATTCATACATGCATGTACTCAGAGTCCGTACATTTGAGGAGTGCAAACTGTCTGCCGAGCATAGTGTTATGCAGGAACTTGGCACCAGATCACACTTATCAGACCCTGTTGTTATGAGGTTCATATCCTGACAGAGAGCCAAGCAAAACAGAAGCAAACAACTGAAGAAGATACCAGAGGGTGGCTCTGTTCTGAGCACAGGGTAATGTAACGGGGGAGGAGGATTCTATGGCTGGGCTTCTGGAACTGGACTGTGGGTGGCTGTGTATGATGCAGCCTTCAGATGAGTGGACTGTGAGGCCCCCAACCCCCAGGCAGGTACAAGCTTCCCTAACTCCAAGCAGGCACCTGAGAACATTTGGGTCATTCCATACCGAATACATGTGTGTGCCAAGTATGAGCCTGTGTGTTTCTGCGTCTGGCATTACTCTGTGTGTGAGTCACGCCCCCTCACTGCAGGAGCAGGGTTGTCTCTGATCCAATTATGTCTGCTCAGCTGTCTCCTGTAGCTCCTGCCCCCTGGTGCAGCTCTGGCGCTGCTATGGCTTCCCCTTCCTGCTTCTTCTTGAAGCTGCCTCCTCTGTCTGCTTCTCTGGCCTCTCTCTGGGTCTCAGGGTCTCCCTTTTCCAGCCCTGTCCCTGTTCTCTTCTCGTCGGCTGATAACTGCCTGTGTCCCTGATGACACCACTTGGCACTTTCCCTCTCTCTCTCTCTCTGTATCAGTTGTTTATTCGTTTAGCAAACCTCTTCTTGCTGTCTGCCCGCTCTGTCAGCTATTGTGTTGGGGATATGGAGATAGTTCAGACCTGGGCTCTCCTCTCCAGAGACTCTAGGCTTGGTGGAGAGACAGGGAACGTCTTCATAGGAGTGCTGGGACAGAGTTGGACTGAGACCAGTTGAGTGAGCCTGAGGATGGGAGCAGGGGTTGAGACAGGACTTCAACAGGGAATGATGCCTCCGCCTCGCCGGGTTCTGGAGGTCTGTGAGCTCCTAGATGCTGCAGATGTGTACTCTGGGGCTGAGGGAGAAGGGAGGCAGGACAGTTGGATTTTTTTCTGAAGCCAGGAAAGATAAAAGCTTTCAAGCTTATGCCATTGTCTGTCCCAGTGCTTAGAAAACTCCCTGGCTTCAGGGGACTATTTGACTTGGAAACCTGGAGCTTTGAGAGGAGGATGTGGCTACAGAGGCCAAGCAATGATATTGGGGCAGAGCGGACTTGCCAGGAAGGCTGTGGGTTCAGCAGGGCTAGGAAAAAAAGGAGAGGAAGGAACTGGTCCAGAGCCAGGCTTGGGTTCTAGGCACTGAAAGGAAGCAGATACTTGGGACATGGAGAACCCAGGGGCCTGGGGCTGTCTGGGGCTCGGTGCCCAGGAGGCTACTGAAGAAGAAGTCTGGTGCTTGAGAGCTCTTTAGGGATCATCGCCCACCGTGGTCGCCGACACCCAGGGGAGTTTGCCCTCATCTGTCTCAGTGTCCAGTAGCAGCCCTGATTCCGTTTTGTCTCACTCCACTGGTCGCCATCTCCAACTCCATGCTCTTCTACCTCCACATTATTGCTCTCTTTCCTGGCTCCCCTCCTTCATCCAGCTCCCCCTGTCCTCAGGGTAGTAATGGAAAGGCAGAAGGGCAGAACAGGTTAGCCTCTGCAGCCTTCTCTTCATCACTGCTCAGAGCTGGGCCTGCTGCTGGAGCTGGGCCTTGGGGGTGGTGTCCAGGGAAAAGCTGGAGACCAGAGGGAGCGAGGGCATCAGCAGAGCAGGGGTGAGTCACCCAGCCCTGGACGGGGAGCAGCAGAGAAGGGTCTGTGTGGGTCCTCACAGGGAGAAGACGTGGCAGGACGTTACCCTTCTACCCGTCTTGGGTGTGCCCTTTCAGAGAAAAGTTGAGTTGCAGGTAGTTGCTGTCAGACCCCTTCCTTTCAGAGGAGAAGGCTGAGGGGACCAATGGTCATTTTCCAGGTGTGAACACTGAGCTGGAAGAGGGGGACAGAGACTTTGAGTCAGGCCCACATATACCCCAGAAGCTCCAGCCTCTAGCATGGACAGTCCCCTCTGGCTAACTGCTAGCCCACCTGGCATTCCTAGGTTCCCTCACAGAGCAGAGCCTGATTCTTAGGGACCAGGCTCAGGGGTAGACTTTGGGTTACACCAGCTCTAGGCAGGTTCCTCCGCATCATTTTTCCGAGCCAGCATTCACTAAGGAACACTGACTTCCCATAGAGCGGGCAAAGCTATCAAACCACCAGCACGGAACCTGGCACAGCGAGCACCCCATTAGCAGTTGCTGAATGGATGAATGAATGAACGGCTCCATTTCCTGCCTTCTCCCTGTTCACTCAGGATGACTCAGGTTACCTCATGCAGCTGCATGTGCCTTCGCTTCCCCTAAGCCAGCCGTTTCTGGTTCCCAGCTTGTACCAGCGCCTGCCAAGAGCCTCTTCCCCCTTTCACCTGGGTGCCACCTGCCCATCTGGCTTTCCTTTGGGATTTGGCTTTGCCATGTGTTACTTTGCCTATAGTTTCTCTTTCTTCTGGCTCTGCTCTGACCCTACAGGCTCATCATTGCCTGCTTCCTGTCTTGGCCCAAGAGTAAGTGGCCTAAGACCCCTCTGGTTCCTACCCCTAGCCATGTCAGTCTCTGTGGCAATCAGTGGCATGAAAGCCAGATACTGCTGAGCATTTCCAAGTAACCTTTATGTCTGCCCACAGTGTCGGGCTGCAGCCTGGTGGAGCCTGGGCTTCCGGGTTCTGGCAACAAGGTCTCAGAGGTTCTGCACAGAACAACTTCAATTTCTTCTACTACTGCTACTTCTCCTCCTCCTCCTCCTCCTCCTCCTCCTCCTCCTCCTCCTCCTCCTCC